>NW_013954365.1:38303-40516 GCF_001266775.1 Austrofundulus limnaeus | reverse complement strand
GACTATATTCATGTAAACAAGAAAAATTCTTTTCTTATCATGTAGTTTTAACGTTCTTTAAAGGTAATTCTGATGGATTTGAGAGAAATACAAAAGTTGGATTATTTAAATAAACAGGCTAGTGAAGTAAACTGGGTCTTCTCAGTTCTGCGTCTGGATTTGTTGACCTGAAGAGAGAACTCTGAAACAGGCTGGTTGAACAGCACAATCTTTATTTGCTGTCCAGTAGATTACAGTCAAACCAGTTGTGGCCTTCTGTGTCAAATAGAAAACAGAAAAGACCGTGAGGCAGAGGAGAACAGGCCTTTTTATAGGTTAAAATGCAGTCCCAACAGATGCACATACTGGCATTAGTCATGGTATATCTTAAGCATTCCATTCCTAACATGGTAACTTGTGCCGAGCTCTCAGCTAGTGTAAGCCTTGTCCTAAAAGGAAAACAGAACATCAGTGCATTCTGAGAAAAGGCCTCAACTTAAGTCACTTCACCAGCATAAGCTAACATGTTTTACTTTTTGCATTAGTAACATCGATATATTGATTTACTTACAAATTGATTTCTGTTGGTATAAAAACAACAAAAAAAAAAACATTCTGTTATGTTTCGTCACATTTTCAAAGAGCCACTGTAGAGGGACCAAAGAGCCACATGTGGCCCAGACTGCTGGCCTAGGCCCTATAAGCYACTGGTCTTGTCTCTGTCTCGACACACTTTGGTCTTGTTCTTGACTATAACACTAATATAAAGTCTGAATCTTAGATGGGACATTGCTTGTTGGTCTCTCTGTTACAGCTCTGATATTTGACCAATAAAATCGTCATCTTTTCTAACCTTCCTGTGATTGTCAGATGGAGATCGTGTGTGAGCACCAGCAGTTCCGTATCCTGGTGGATGGTCAGCCTCTGTGTGGTTTCACCCACCGGCTGTCCCCGCTCTCCTCTCTCACAGCCTTACGAGTCTTTGGGGACCTGCAGCTCACCAAGGTGGCCTAACCCCAGCATGTCGCACACTGAGGACTGGGAAATCCCTGCGACTATAAAGGAAAACATGTTAGACTAGAACTTCTGTTTAGGTGAAGGAATTGAACCATTGTGGGGATGTTGTGTTTCCATTTTTCAACAAAGTTACAACAGTGTAGCAAAGTGCCTTTGTTGTCTGGAAACTTGAAGATACTGACTGAATGTAACAGTAGTCTTAAATCAGACTGGGAATGTTGGTCAAATTAATGTGAATAAAGATTTAATCAGTAATATTTCTGAGAAAAACACGACTTATTGAGCCACAAAACRTTCTGCTGCATTACAACTGTGATTTTAGACGTCCGTCTTTAATTTCTCTGCAAGACTTTTGAAAGCACTCACATTTTCGAGCGCCTGCAAAAACAAATGTTTTGTAAACTGACAATAACAAATATTTTCATTTTGTGACCAATTAAAAAGTGTAACTGTTGTAATAATGTAAATTAATATCACAAGCAGATAAATCTGTTGGTCCCTTCTGGCTCATTCAAACTATGTTTCATTTCTTGTGATTCAGTAAAAGCAAATATCTACTGTCTGTCTGCATGCTTTACTGTGTGATAAACAACAATATAAAATAATCCATTTGTTGTTKATTTTTACAAATATGGGTTGAAATAGTACAGACAGGTACCTTGGTACCTTCAAAAAACGATTCATCTTTGCATTATTGTCATGTTTGAAATGCTTTGACCTTCATTAGTAGTTCCATCCATCCATCAGCCTGTTTAAAAGGAACAAACAACCTCTGGTTGGCTGGTGGTTGTGTTCAGCTGGTGGTTGTGTTCAGCTGGTGGTTGTGTTCAGCTGGTGGTTGTGTTCAGCTGGTGGTTGTGTTCAGTTGGTGGTTGTGTTCAGCACACTGAACATGAAGCAGAGAAGGTCCAAGGAGCTCAGAGACAAGATTCTACATCCATCCATGTTAAAGACCATGTCCAAGCAGCTGCATCTGACCACAAGATTATAAGTACTGTATTTATTCATGTATAATGTATAATACGACCCCCCCTTTTTTTTTTTTAGCTTAAAAAGCATAAAAAATTAAATTTTCAAACTTCCTCCAGTTTCATACAGACTTGAAGATTTTTCAGCCTTTGCAGTCTTTATACATATCAGTAAAATGATCATTGGACTGTTCATTTTATTTTAACAACATATGTACTAAAAGGTATTTTGACAACAAATATACACTC
>NW_013954365.1:36125-37303 GCF_001266775.1 Austrofundulus limnaeus | reverse complement strand
GAATGAAGCCGATATTTCAGTTAAAATACATAAGTTAAAATATTTATCCAAGTATAATACTACCTCCCAACTTTATGGATGATTTTATGGATTTAAATTTACGTATTATACTTGAATAAATACGGTAAGTTCATGGGACTGTAGCCACCCTCCCAGGACATGGATGCAAGAGGAAATGCAACCCCAGGTTGATGAAATGGATGGTAGAAAAAGAGCCAATTAATTCAAAAGCACTCAGATCTCCAAGGTTACTTTCTGACCACAGCATCTGCCTCATATGAACCATGATGACAAAAAACAGTAAAAAAGCCAGTCAGACGTTAACTGACACACAAGTAGACAAGAACCCGTTTGTGAGACTGATGAGAAAAAAAATACTTTTGGCCTCAGTCATATCAGCTTTTATGTGTTGTTTTACTGTGAAAGGGTGCCAACAAATATATTCCTGTCAGTAAACACATTTTATGTTTTAATTCTTTCAGTTTGTGTTAAATTATTCATAATGCTGGACTGATCAAGACTTGTGTTTTTACACTTCACACTGTGGGAATGGTTCAAATGAAAGTTCATAAAGACAATAAATGTATTTCTTTTTGCTGCCCTCCATGTTCAGGTTGGTTAGTTTTATGAATTTCTTCCAAACTCCCTTTCAGAGAATCATTCTGAGGTGATGAGACACTTCTTCCACTGAAAGCAGGATGTTGAAGTAGACTCAGCTTGAGTCACTGAGACAACAGCTGGACTCAGCTGGCTGACTGGGTGTGTCTGAACACACACACACACACACACACACACACACACGCACACCTGCAGATTCTTTGACTGGTCTCTGCTTGTAAAGTTATTTATTTTGTTGCCAGAATCTCTGCTCAGACCAAACAGATCAGATCCAGTTCACGGTTCACTTATTCACCTCTGCTAGACTTTCTGTTCAGTTTCCTTTGAAATTTTTTTAATTTTAATCTGATTTAAAACAACTATTTAAAAATACTTCAGATTAATGCTGTTTCATGGGATTTCTTTTTTAATTAAAACAAACACTGCAAAAACTGTCCACCTAACCAAGTTTTAAACCTTATATCAGCCAAAAAGTCTTTTTGATCTTGTTTTCAGACTGATTTACTAAACAAGAACTGATTGTGTAAGAATAATCATCTTGTTTTCAGAATGTGTAAGAT
>NW_013954365.1:33026-35428 GCF_001266775.1 Austrofundulus limnaeus | reverse complement strand
CCACCAAAATTACTCTTGTACTGAAATAAAACCATTTCCTTATATATTATTTGGAATTCATGAATATCTGAACAATGTTTTAACTTTAACTTCATGCGATTCCAACATTTCACGCCACATGTAGATATACAAAAGCTTTTTCTAGTAGTTCTCACTGCTGCACTGCAAAAACTGTCCACCTAACCAAGTTTAAAATCTTATATCAGCCTAAAACTGTAAAAACTGTCCATCTAACCAAGTTTAAAATCTTATATCAGCCAAAAACTGTAAAAACTGTCCATCTAACCAAGATTTAAAAACTTATATCATCCAAAAACTGCAAAAACTGTCCATCTAACCAAGTTTAAAACCTTATATCAGCCAAAAACTGTAAAAACTGTCCATCTAACCAAGTTTAAAACCTTATATCAGCCAAAAACTGTAAAAACTGTCCATCTAACCAAGTTTAAAACATTATTCTTACACAATCAGTTCTTGTTTAGTAAATCAGTCTGAAAACAAGATCAAAAAGACTTTTTGGCTGATATAAGGTTTAAAACTTGGTTAGATGGACAGTTTTTACAGTTTTTGGCTGATATAAGGTTTAAAACTTGGTTAGATGGACAGTTTTTGCAGTGTACATGTGTATTTAGTCTGTTTACTGTGAYGCTCCAAACATTTCCTTCAGAAGCAACATAATCAGTTAAATCAGCTCCACCTGTGGATGTGAGAGGACCTCAGTATAAACCTGTTCTGACAGAACCCAGAACCAGCACCAGCCCAACAGCTCAACTTGGTCCAAACTGGAGACATCATGAAGACCAAAGAACTTCTGAGACATTGTGTTGTCTTTTTCCATACAGCTTCAAACAGACCATCACTACCAAGGCCTTACCTGTACAGGTGTGTGGTCAGATGAGACGAAACATTGAGAGAACAAGTGTGAGTACTTTAGACTGGGCACTGATAAAGGTAAAAGGTAAGGTGCTTTATTTGTCATCAGTGTATGTTTCCACACAATGATGAAATTGTGCTCTGCATTTAACCCATCCACACCCAAGTGGAGCAGCGGGCAGCCATGTGAGGCGCCCGGGGAGCAGTGAGGGTTAGGTGTCTTGCTCAAGGACACCACGACATGTGGGCATGGCGGGGAGTCGAACCTAAGACTTTCGGGTCCCAAGCCGGCTGCTCTCCCACTACACCACAGCCGCCCCATACCGAGTACTGATACCTAGTACTGATACCGAGTACTGATACCGAGTACTTATTGAGTTAGAACCTAAACATGACATAATGCCTTTAAAAATCCATTTTTCTTTCAGTAGAACAAGGTGGCCTACAGCCCCTCTGACTGCATCAAATCAAATATAAAGAATGAAATATACTGTAAATAAATACAAATAACAAATAAGATTTTCGTTTAATTTGCAGACATTTTTAAACATGGAGCTGACTAACTTTTCACTTGAAATGTAAACAATATCATTACTGGTATCAGTTCAGGGGATTGTCAGGGTAAAGGGATTTTTGTACTTGTAAAAACACTAGTATCTGTGTACCACCACAGTATTAAAAGAATGTATTTAAATAAAAGTACAGTCACTCTGCAAAAATTTCATTCAACTACAAGTAAAAATACAAAGTAAATCATTAAAAATATACTTAGAGTAAAAGTGACTTAGTAACTTTTTCACACCAGGAGCCATYTCTCCTGTGTTTCTCAGAGAAAAGAGGATTCATTTAAATGAAAAGCCTCATCATTTAYTTTTCATTGAAAAATAAAATGTGTCGACATTTTAAACACTCAGCAACAACAACAACCACAGAGCAGCTGTTAGAAATACTCCTGAAGGAGCCAAGGGAGGAGGCGGGAGCAGCTGTTAGAAATACTCCTGAAGGAGCCAAGGGAGGAGGCGAAAGCAGACGTGGAGCCAAGGGAGGAGGCGGGAGCAGCTGTTAGAAATACTCCTGAAGGAGCCAAGGGAGGAGGCGGGAGCAGACGTGGAGCCAAGGGAGGAGGCGGGAGCAGCTGTTAGAAATACTCCTGAAGGAGCCAAGGGAGGAGGCGAAAGCAGACGTGGAGCCAAGGGAGGAGGCGGGAGCAGCTGTTAGAAATACTCCTGAAGGAGCCAAGGGAGGAGGCGAAAGCAGACGTGGAGCCAAGGGAGGAGGCGGGAGCAGCTGTTAGAAATACTCCTGAAGGAGCCAAGGGAGGAGGCGAAAGCAGACGTGGAGCCAAGGGAGGAGGCGGGAGCAGCTGTTAGAAATACTCCTGAAGGAGCCAAGGGAGGAGGCGAAAGCAGACGTGGAGCCAAGGGAGGAGGCGGGAGCAGCTGTTAGAAATACTCCTGAAGGAGCCAAGGGAGGAGGCGAAAGCAGACGTGGAGCCAAGGGAGGAGGCGGGAGCAGCTGTTAGAAATACT
>NW_013954365.1:28877-32389 GCF_001266775.1 Austrofundulus limnaeus | reverse complement strand
AAAAAAAAAAAAAAAAAAAGGTTTAGACATAGAATAACCCAGGGCACAGGCAGAGTTCAGGTGTAACAAAAAAAGGTCTTTATTAAATCAAAAAGCTGACGAGGCAGCTGGAAAAACTCACTAGAAAGACGTGGCGAAAAAACTACATGAAACATGAAAAGCGAGACAGGCTTTGCAGCACAATGATCGGACACTGACACAGACACAAGACTGAGCTTAAATACACAGAGAACTAATGAGGGAACAGAAAACACCTGGGGAGAAACACAAGGGTAATCAGCAGAGTGATGTGGGGCAGCTGAGCAGACACACACAGGGGAACATAGAAACACTAGGAAAAACCAAGGCATAACATGACAAACCATGACACTAACACCTGTTCTCTATAATCATTAAGCCACCTGTCTCTAATTTCCTCCTCAGTCCTTGTAGTTTTCAGTCTTCAGTTTTCTGTAGTTGCTCCTGTGTTCATGTCCTGTCTAGGCATATATTCTCAGTGTCTCCTTGAATTTGTTATTGTGTATTTTTGTGTTTTCTGCTTGTAAAGCTTGAGGTTTCTTGTGAACTCCTAATGTTGGTCTGAATTCCTGGCTGTGATTTTTCTACAGTCCATGAGAGACGAGCTGAAAGTGTGTGTTTTTAGTGTCACTAAGGAGTTTTTCTTTGAGCCTTGGTAAGAGACACTGAACTCATCACCTGCTGGTGCTCCAGAGCAGCTGATGCCTTCAGGTTAAACTGTCAGAAGAACTTACATCYGTGTTAATGAGATCCAAATACAAAACTCAAACTGAAACATTTGTGCTGTCAGTTTTACCTGCTGCTGTAAGATTCTCAACAAGAAAAATGTCTAATAACACAAATTTAAGTCATTTTAAAAAATTAAAGTCACTCAAGCCTCCACATCAAGATGCTGATCAAAAATTTGTGTTTTAGGTTGAAGTACTTTAATAATTTAATTATTTAAATATAGTTTATGAATTCTAAGTTTATGTAATTTGTTTTCATTTTTTCCATAATTATCTTTTTAAATTACGTCCTAACTCAGAAAAGCATGCTCCTGAAGCTGTGGTAGACAATAGAAAAAAAAAACAAAACATAATGTGTGCATTGTACAAAACTTTATTATTCAGACAATAAATAAACTGTTCTTTAAAATAACTGGACTTACATTCAGACAGCTGCTGATTCAGTGTATTTTAATCATATTCAAGCTTGAATAGCTAGTGGTTTTACTGGAACATTGTTTCAAACAGAGCGTAAAAAACTTTTCTAAACACAATTAAATCAAAATGTTCCAGCGTGTGGAACTCATATTTACAGTGCGTGTTGTGAGTGGATAAAAACATATCATCAGATKAAATGGTCCAAGCTGAAACATCATTCAGGTTTCACAGGAATCATTTCTACGTTTGTTGTCTGATCGCATCGATCCAGTCCATCTTCTCCTGRTGAGTGGGAGCCTGGATGTAGTAATGAACATCTGACTTGGTGATGATTTTAAACAAGTTGCCTTGAATGTTGCCCTTCACACCTGGACAGGACAGATGTAATAAATACATTAACTGTCTGAACAAACAGTCTGAGACAGAGAGAACTGAGTTTTACAGACGGGAGGTTTGAGTCGACACACCTGAAGGAACTCCATTATCTTCCAGAGAGGAAATCAGACAGCCCCGCAGAGAGAAGCCGCCCACAGGAGTGACATCATCCTGATACAAGACAGGAAGAGACTGAGTCACACAGCAACAGGAAGTGATGTTCTGATGACGTCATCATGAGGAACACAGAGTCAGATAGGAGCTGATTTGTTTGGGCTGAGACTGTTTATGATCTGTTTATCATGTAAGAAAATTTATATTCAATAAACTGAAGTCGAGATGATAACCCTAACTCTAAATTTCTTCACAATGTTTTAAAGTTAGAGAGCAGAAATTATTTAGTTTTAGCTTCTCTCCACTGGCTCCCTGTCAAATTCAGAAYAGAATTTAAAATATTCCTCCTAACATACAAAGCTGTTAACAACCAAGCTCCATCATATATGAAACATCTTATTGTTCCATACTTTCCTAACAGAGCACTTCACTGTCAGACTACAGGTTTACTTGTGGTTCCTGGAGTTTCTAAAAGTAGAATGGGAGGCAGAGCTTTCAGTTATCAGCTCCTCTGCTCTACAGCAGTGAACAAGCTCACATCAAAAGATTTCACAAGTTGTCCTCTGGATGGTCTTTCTCACTCAACCTGGGCTTGAACCTGAAGCCTCAGGACTATAAGACCACAGGACTGACCACCTAACAACCACAGCTCTGTTAAAAATCAAGGCATTTCACTGTAAAGGTCAGGCTCTCACCCTGGTGGGATCATAATAATGAAGAAAGTCCGGTTCTGAACGCAGCACAAACAGTCTCACCTTCCAGTTCTTTCTTCTGTGTCCCTGGAAGTAAAGACAAAGAGTTCAAACATGAACCATGACAGTTATTAACAGTTATCAGGAAGCAGATCAACATTTTGTCACAACATTCCCTCCTGAGCAGCACACAGGTACAMTGAAAGGAAAAACTCTGTTTAAACAAGAACGACGTTCCAGCAGAACCAGGTTCTGTCTCTGATCCTGCCTGTGGTGGTCTTGGAGGACAGATCACACAGAGGAGGGTGTTCTGTTTGAGAACCTCAGGGTAATGTCTCAGACTCATATGGTTCTGTTGGTGTGGTCAGACCAGGACCATCAGCTTGAACTGGGTGGTCTTTCAGACACATGTGAAGCAGGAAGAGAGTCAGCTCCTCTAAGTCTGAGACTCCAGTCTCTAGTCTCTACAGGGGTTTCTGCCCCAGGTGGAGTTCAGGTGGGGGTCTCTTTCACAAGTGATGGTAGGATGGAGCACTCCTTCACTCTGTATTTATCATCAATAAAACCACAGAAAAGTTATTTATTTGTTCCCAACGATCAGTATTATCTTGTATTTTTTTTCCATAATGAAACAGACGTCTTTTATCTTGGTCAAACTTTTCTGTCAGCTGTTCTCTTCTCAGGGGTCTCACAGTGAGTCATGGTCCTTTATCTCACTCTGCATCCATGTCCTCTAACTACATCCTACTATATCTCCTACTTGGCTTTCCTCAGTTTGTTTCCTTGAACCTGCAGCTCCAGCATGTTTCCATGAACAAACCCACTGTCCTTCTGTTGYACATGTTCCAAACCATCTCAGTCTGACCTCTCTTGATTTGTCTTAAAGGTAATTCAACCCGTGCCGTATGGTCTCATTTTCTCTAGTTTAAACTCATGAGTTAACAGTAATTCCAACATAYATGAATAAAAAGTGTTAACCTGTTTCAGCAGATATCCTTTCTTTCGGACTTTCCCACTCAGCTCTACTGCAGACAGAGACGCCTCAGCCTTCACACTGCCTCTCTTCTTTAAACTGTCAGACTGAGAGTTCAAACAGAACAAAAGTCCATCAGGCTGATGTATGCCACTGAACATCACTGCACTATTCATATACTGTATACATATATAT
>NW_013954365.1:20812-25705 GCF_001266775.1 Austrofundulus limnaeus | reverse complement strand
CTGCAGGACATCAGAGACATGAAGACAGACTGCAGGACATCAGAGACATGAAGACAGACTGCAGGACAACAGAGACATGAAGACAGACTGCAGGACATCAGAGACATGAAGACAGACTGCAGGACACACAGAGACATGTAGACAGACTGCAGGACACACAGAGACATGAAGACAGACTGCAGGACACACAGAGACATGAAGACAGACTGCAGGACACACAGAGACAGGTCTGATGGAGACACATGGTCCTGCTGAGGACAGACTGCAGGACAGACAAGTTTTTACACATTTTCCACATGTGCTGCTGCCATCAAATTCAAAATTGCACTTTTAGATATTCATAGTTTAAAGATTTGACGTGTTTCATGTGAATAAAATATGGGTTTATGAGTTTTACAAACTATTGCATAACGTATTTTTCTTTTCACACAGTGTTGTAGTTCWTTTTATGTTTTAATCTGATCAACATGGTTCATTGTGTGTAGCAGCATGCAGGGGATGACCTGTTAAAGGACAGTCTGAGTGTGGACAGGATTCACCTGAGAAACAGTTGCTGTAAATGTTGCCCTGCTCCACATGGTTGTTCAGCTTGAGGCCGCTGTGAACGTCGTACATACAGTCCAACACTTTGCTGTAAGACAGAGAGAGGTGGAGACAACGACACAGTGTGTGTGTGTGTGTGTGTGTGTGTGTGTGTGTGTGTGTGTGTGTGTGTGTGTGTGTGTGTGTGTGTGTGAGGAAACAGTGGTTTACCTCAGGTTGATGTTTTGTAGCTCAGATCCAGCAGGACCTCTCTGACCTGTCGGCTGCCCTCCATCAGCTGCCTGCAGCTGGTTGACAGCAGCTGTGATGCCAGCAGCCCAATCATCTCTGTCCTCTCTGGAACAAGCCTCCAAATAATGATCCACCCCGGCCTTAGTCTGGACTTTAAACACCAACTATTCAAACCACGAAACAAAAGATCAGTGTTTCCCACAGAACTGTTCCAGTGAGGCCAAAACACAGATTACAGGTTGTTCCTAAATGTTAGGTAGATGATGCAGATCAGGTTGGAACAGAACAGAAACCTGAGGCTATAAATGTTCTCGTCAGAAGCAGTGAGGTGGAGTGTTTTCTACCAAAACAAAGGACCATAGAAACTAAACTCATGTCTGAAGGAATGGTAAGAGTGAAAAYGCAGCTACTGCCTGAAATTTCAACCTCCATCAACTTTCTGTAACAAAGAGCCAATCTGATTGAAGAGTTTATTAAAGGGAGTGATCAGGAGTGTACAACCTGCAGCTCTTTGGCTCTATGTGTCCCTGTGCAACTGTGACCAACAAGAACAAAGATGGAGACTAGTATTTATACTTAAAACCACAACAGAAAACGCTGACTGTAGCAGTTTTCTGCAACATGTGAATAAAATTAGAATGATACATGAGACAAACAACATGCACCAGTTCATTGATCCTTTAATTAACACCTTCCAGTGTTCACCTGTGAATGAAACACTGTTTAACCAAGAAAATAACAGGAAAACACAAAGTGTATTTTACTCTGTCCTGACTTACTGAAAGCAGTGTTCCAATGGGTTCATTTCAAGAACAATGAAAATTAAAAATCAAATCTTCTTTTATAGACTTTTGTAGTTGTTCCAGAGTTGCGCCGCTGAGGGTGGCAGCACGTTGGAGTAGCTCTGTTACTTTTATTGAGATTTTCTTTTCTTTGCAGGCGTTCATTCCTGCCTTTCTGCGGAAAAAGTAACATTTTTGGATGGCTGTTCATTTGTGTTTTGGGTGCTGTGCAGCTGGATTGGTTTTTGCCAATACTTTTTTATGCTTTGCTTTTTGTTATGATGCGTAACCATAGCAACAGGGTGATTTACAACAGGGAGCAGCTGATTAATATTGCAAAATCTGAAATAACACATCAACTGAAGCCGCAAGTCCCAGAGGAGTTGAAAAGGAGGCATCGTGGATGCAGAGCTGGAGCAAAGAGGCGAGAGAGRAGGAGGAAGTTCAAACCATCACTTCCATCAATCCTAATGGGCAACGTGAGATCATTAGCTAACAAACTGGATGAACTTCAAGCCCTGACAAGGACTCAGCAAGAGTATAGGGAGTGCAGTATTATGTGTTTCACTGAGACATGGCTGCATGATCATGTCCCTGATGCCAACATCTCTCTGCCAGGCTTTCAGACTATACGAGCAGACAGAGATTTAAAGAGCAGCGGGAAAAAGAAAGGAGGTGGATTAGCGGTGCTTGTCAACAACAGATGGTGTCATCCAGGACATGTTCCTGTGAAGTTTTGTCACTGCAGTCCAGACATTGAACTCTGGGCAGCAAGTTTCTGTCCATATTATTTACCAAGAGAGTTCACCAGTGATATTGTGGCAACTGTTTACATTCCACCCTCAGCTGTTGCTGACAATGCATGTGATATCATCAGTTCCGTTGTTGCTAAGATACAGACACAACACCCCAATGCATTTGTGGCAATATCTGGTGTTTTTAATCATGCCTCACTCTCTGCTACACTGCCAACCTTTCAACAGCTTGTCAGCTGCTCTACCAGAGAAAACAAGACATTGGATTTGTTTTACACAAATGTTAAGGATTCTTATATCGCCAATGCAAGACCTCCTCTGGGTAATTCAGATCACAGCCTTGTTTATCTCTGCTCAGAATATAAACCACTTGTTCAGAGACAACCTGTAACTACAAGGACTGTGAGAAAGTGGTCACAGGAAGCTGAAGAAGCCCTACAGGGATGTTTTGAAGCTACAGATTGGATTGTTCTTTGCCAGCCACATGGAGATGACATAAATGCCATGACTGAGTGTGTGACTGACTATATAGACTTCTGTGTGGACAACACCATCCCCAGCAGAACAGTGAGATGCTTCCYTAATAACAAACCCTGGATCACCAGTGAGCTAAAGGAACTGTTAAACTAGAAAATAAGAGCCTTTAGGGATCGAGACAGGAAGTTATTGAGGAGTATACAGAAGCAGCTCAAAGTCAAGATCAGAGACAGCAAGGAGGTTTATAGAAGGAAGCTGGAGAGTAAACTGAAAAGGAACAATATCAGAGAGCAGATCTTCTACAAGTCTGTTGTTGAGAGCGTCATCTCTTCTGCAGATCTTCTACAAGTCTGTTGTTGAGAGCATCATCTCTTCTGCCATCATCTGTTGGGGCAGCAGCATCAGATCCAGGGACCTAAAAAGGCTAAACAACCTGATAAAGAAGGCTGGTTCTGTTCTGGGGACGACTGTGGAACCTCTGGAGATGATGGTGCAAAGAAGGATTTTACATCAAATCAAGAACATTGTGGACAACCCTGACCATCCTCTTCATCAGACTGTCATAGAAAGACAAAGTGTCTTCAGTCGGAGGCTTCTTCAACTTCACTGTAATACAGACCTACAGAAGATCTTTCCTGCCCACAGCCATCAGCATCTACAATAAGTTTTTAGTTCAATGACTTACAACACCTAATTTACCTCTGGGATCAATAAAGTCTTTTTGAATTGAATTGAATTAAATTGGCTCATACTTTGTATGAATGTGATGCTTTAAACCAGGGTTATTCAACTAAACTGCTCTGGGGGGCCACAGTTACTGCAGACCAACAGCTGAGGGGCCCAACATCCAGCAATTAAAGTTATTCTGTAAATAAACCAAGTATTACAAACATCTGTTACCTTTGAATTAGTTTATTTTGCTGCATTTAATCATGAACACAACATACAGAACCTATAATAGTAGTGATAATTAAACATTATCAAAAACAAAAAGAACACATTCTGCCTCCTATTATTAGACACAAATAATATTTTAACATCTCTGACTTGAATAATTTTAAACCAATTTTATTTTCACTTTCTTCATTTTATCTTCAACTGCTTGTAGTTTTAACTGTCTTAAACGTTCATAGAAATGGTTTTTACCAGRTTCTAGCCAAAACTCTGATGTTTCTGTAGATACCAAACATGTCTGTGTTTAACTAAAACAACTTAGAGTAATTAAAGTAGAAAACCGGGGATTTGGGCTTAACAGATGAATGAACCAATCGGCGGGCCGAACTTTGGTCACCTGCGGGCCACATCCGGCCCGCAGGCCGCCAGTTGAATAGCCCTGCTCTAAACTTTTTTTTGCTTTTATTGTGAAGCATTTTGTGATTCTATATCTATGAAAGGTGCTACATAAATAAAATGTACTCAGTTTATTAAAGACAACCTCCAGTTCCCAGAAATGTTTATTTTATAACAAATTTCAGGAGATTTGTTGTGTTTTTGTCATATACAGTTTTTTTTTTTTTTGACAAATACAGCAATACTGGAGTTATGAAACCTTCTGGTACTACTTTGTTTTTTCTGTTGATATTACTTACTGAGAAAAAACACTGTTACTCCTCACCACAATTAAAATTGTCCTGTCTTAAATGTTGGTTTTAGACTGTCTTCATTTAGAAAGAAATAAAATAAATCCACAGTTTGAAGTCCTTATTACACAAAAAACATGTTTGTTTTTATGATTACTGGTTCTACTAATCCTAAATAACAGGGGAGGCATGCATTTTTAACATTTTTCAGGCATGGATTTTGGCCCAAGGTAACCCTGGGTGAAAAAAGACTAATTGACCTGATTTTTAAACTGAATAAGAAATGACACTGGATGAAAAAGTTAAAGTTGTGTCGTCGTGTAAAACTCAACCTTTTATTTAAACTTTGTTCGATGTTTGTGTTTCTGCAGGACTGAAGTCTAAAGATGGGTTTTCTCATGTATTCTGATCAGTCCGAGGAAAAGTGTGTGTGTGTGTGTGTGTGTGTGTGTGTGTGTGTGTGTGTGTGTGTGTGTGTGTGTGTGTGTTGTGTTGCTCAGTGCAGAGTCAGAGTTGCAGATCGTT
>NW_013954365.1:15342-20687 GCF_001266775.1 Austrofundulus limnaeus | reverse complement strand
GTGTGTGTGTGTGTGTGTGTGTGTGTGTGTGTGTACTGGCACTTTTAATGAAACTAATGAATAAAAACATCCCAGATGTGCCAAGATTTACCACAAAGTACACAATACATTTAATATGAAACACATATTTTGAAGTATGCATTGTGTGTTTTTGTTTCTGTAACACAGTTCATGCACATAGTTTTTATGATTTATTACAAACGAACTCACCGGCCTGTTTTCACACTCCAGGAAAGGACAGGTCACCAGGCAGTCTCTGAGCAGGATTTTCCCTCGCTGACATGAGTCCCGTCTCCCTCCTTCATATTTGTAATAAATCAACTTGTCTGATGTCAGAACAAACCAGCGTGCTTTCCAGTTGTGAACAATGTGGCCCTGGACACACATAATTAAACAGTTTAAAATAAAACGGTTTCACATGAAGTGTCAGTGAGTTCTCACAGCTCTTACCCTCTTCACCAGGAAGCCCTGTTTCAGAGGAGCGGTCAGGTCTGGATCCATGAGGGAGGACTGGAGGAGCTTCTTCCTGCCTGCTCATGTTTTAATGTGTCACTGTTCACACCCTCTCACACTCCTGGTAGACCTTCAGAACAGGGCCAGGTCTGGCCCGTACAGGGAGGGGGACCCGCCCACAGCTGACTGAAGAATGAAAACAGTGTGAAAAGGAAGAAAAAAGAGACAGGATATTCATAATTTATTCTTTTAATTTCAAACCAACAAAACCACCAGAAATAATAAAAAAAGACTAATTTCATTTGAAAATGTTTGAATTGACCAAGTTCTGTTTGGGTTAAATGGAGTGACCAGAGTGTGCCATCTTGTTTCTGATGAACAGAACCTGGACCCAGCTCAGCTTCAGAAACACGTCACGTCTTTATGAACCAGGTCACACTTGTTGTCCACTCGGTGCAGTCATCGAGCTGAGTCATGTGTCGACCAGCTGGATGGACAGCTTCAGCTCACCCCGACGCTTCRTCTCATCACTGTTTGGAATATTTGCATCAGTTCGTTGAACTGAAAATATTTGTTACATCAGGCCGCCTGTGGCTTATAGGCAGTATAGGCAAATGCTTAATTAACTTAATGAAGTTTACTCCACACGTGGGGGATGAACACACTGTTTTCAAACTTTCTACCTTTTTATTAGACTACAGTTGATTTAGTCTGTAAAATAATCACTGGATGCTCAGGATGACTCATTCTGTGAGCTCTCAGCTGCTTGTTACTACACACAGGTGTGGTGCAGGATGAAAGTACTACATGATGCAGGGAAGACCAACTCCTGGTGCTGTGTGTGTGAACAGAAAACACAAAGTGTCCAGGCCTGGTGGTGAACGAACCAGACAGCAGGCAGACACAAGGGCTCCAAAACTAAAAGGTTTTATTAAATCAAACAAAAAGCTGACGAGGCAGCAAAAACTTCCTAAATATAGACACTGGGAAACACTGGGAAACACTGGGAAACCCTGGGAAACCCTGGGAAACCCTGGGAAACCCTGGGAAACACTGGGAAACACTGGGAAACACTGGGAAACACTGGGAGGACTGAGACTGGTGGGGTAAATCCATAAAATGAAGCAGAGTTTATCCACAGGTGGAGGGAGGAGACATGAAGAAGAGCTGAGGAGGACTGATTACACACCTGCTGACAGGTGAGCAGGTGAACTGCTGAAAACTGACGGGACATGAAAGTGGGAAACACCAGAGGGAGACACACAACACACAATCCTCACAAAAACAGGATGATGGAAGTTTAAGACATGATCTCACATAAAGTTCAGGTTAAAATCTGTTTTAGTGTTATACCTTCACAAACGACTGATTTTACATTGTTTCATTAATCCCGTTAGTTTAGTAAAATGTTCTTCAAACAGGTGGAAAATGAAGAGTTTTCAGTAAAACTTTTACTAAATGTTTCAAACTGAATTAAAAACAATAAATTCACATCTTTCAAACAGCAGGAATTCAATCTTTAAAACCCCATTTTTTGTTAATAAAATACATTTTATTTGAGTTTGGTGTTTTAGAAATTAATATGTTGACATAAATGTTTTATTTTCTAAACTCAAAGTATCTGATTGTTCACGTTAAAATGGTTGTAAAAAGTTTCACCAGTTTGATGTAAGAATTGTTCTCCATCATACGTCCAAACACTTCAATCATGTTCCTGGTTCTGGTTCTGGTCCTGGTTATGGTCCTGGTTCTGGTTCTGGTTGGCCACATTTATTCTGATGACCTCACTGGTTTTCTGTTAATAATAATTTGGTGCCATGGGAGCTTGTTTTGTTTTTTTATTCTTAAAGTTTCGTTCTCTTGGTTCCAGTCTCCTGCTGCTTTGGTTCTTAACACACAATGTTTTGAAAAAACACATTAATTAACATGAAAACACAATGAGAGCACAGCAAATTTAATCTGTGCATGAGAACTAAATGAGTATAAAAAACTCTGATCCATTATATTTAAATTATTTGCAGCTTAAAGATGATAACACCAAACAAATGTTTGTTACTCAGCATCTGAACATCATTTGTCATCATTAACATGTTGTGTATGGGTTTGATGTTGTGTATCTTCAAGCTGAAATTGACCTTTGATTAGTGAGAGAACTGATATTTCCTCTTCGACACAACTCTTAACATCCTGATCACCATGAGACCTTCCACACATAATTGTTTATTATTTTTAAATGTACCGACCATGGAGTCGACTGAAACATTCTGTCACTGAGACACAGACTCTTGTTTTCAGTCAGTGCTAAAACTCCTTGTTTCTCATCACAAAACACTGGTTGTGTGTGCAGACTCAGCTTCACTCAGTGCCGGCTCCGGACATTTTGGTGCCCTGGGTGAGTTGAAGAGTCTTTTGAGTCTTTTTATCCAGGTAAACATCTGAAGAGGTTGACATGTTTGGGACAACAAAATACAGACTTATTATTGAGTTTGTCAACATGAACCGCTACCTGAGAGGCACTACTAGCCCCTCCCCCATCAGAGTGTCAGATCAGGACAAGTCAGTGCAACGTCAATCAAATGAGAGAGAGGGTGGGGGCGATTGCTGCGTGGGGAGGGAGAAAATGTTTATGGGTAGTTTATTTTTCCTGTAATACTTCATTAGTTTTTTAAGACAAAGCTAACTGAAAGGAGAGCTGAGCAGAGTTACAACCAGGGATTACAAATAATCACTTTTCTCTTCTGCAGTTCAGCGCCCCCTCCAGCAGATGGCGCTCCAGGCGACCGCCTAGTTCACCTATGCCAAGAGCCGTCTGTGTTCACTGTCCATCACTGGTGGTCTGTAGGCCCTCAGCAGAAGATGTAAAACACATTAATGAGACGAGTAGATCCAAGCAYCACCACTGTGAGCCCTGCTCCTACACAACATTATATTCTTTCATTTTGTTGTGTCCTGGTGACCACACCTGCATCATCTCCTGCTGAGATCTCCACATCTTTTAAACCAAGTTGACATTTTCTCTCCTTAAAAGCAACAGAACTGGTTGAGTTAAATGAGTGATGAAGTGCAGACCCTGCTCAGTTCATGTTTGTGGGTTTTATCCTGAAGGTGGACCAGCCTCAGTCTGACAGTCTCATAGGTCTAAATGAACCCAGATGTTCAGTTTGCAGAAAATCTGTTCCAGTTTCTCAGAAACTCCATCAGTATGTGGGGAATGAGGATGTTTTCACATTTGTTCTTCTCCCTGCTCGGAGGCACAGTTTTTACATTTCCTGWTGTGACACAGGCCCAGTTAGGACATCCACATGTCTGAAGTGAGCTTTCTCATGTTTTTGTTCCCGTTCCATCCTTTTTGTCCTGTTGGAGACGTGTTGTGATGTGTGGAGTTGTAATAACTGTGACAGTCCAACAGAAGGTACAAACAGCACTAATAACATTTAAAGCAAAAAACTAATCATTACCAGAAAGTATTCAGGAATTATTAGTTGAAGGGGAGCATAAAAAACATAACATAAAAAATATAAAAATATTAAGGAGATGTATAAAACTGTTATTTACAAAAGATATAAGGATGCTGAGKATGTCTGATTATTGTTATTATCTTTTTATTTTATTTTTTTTTCAGTACATGGAGATGTTTGGGGCTGTGTATATATGTGCGTACATGTGTGTACATTTACACTGCATGTAGACGTACATTTACGTTTATGAATATATTCTGGTATTATATGAAATTCTAGGTAAACAGATTGTTGTTTTAATCTTTATGAAATTGTAACTTAGAATAAGGAAAAAGAAGAATTTACTGTTATTTTTTTGTTAATAAGCTTCGGAGAAGGGTGGGATTAAATAAGTTTTTGACTTCTTCCCATTCCTTTTCAAATATGTTAATTTTGTTAATTTTGTTATCACTTTTTATCATTTTTTAACTAAGGTGCTGATGTGAGAGTTGGTTTGCTGAAACCTGAAGGTTGAGGTGGTCTTCTCTGTCTTCTCTGTAAAAGAGAATAAGAACCAGGATGTTTTTAAAGAAGATTACTTTTCTCTCGGTCAACATTCCTGTAGTTTCTCTGTGCGTCTCCCACAGGAGCACACCTGAACACAAGCCTGCAGGAAGGACGAGGCAGGAAAGAGCTGTGGTGGCCAGCAGCCAGAAAAAAGAGTTACAAAAGTGAAAGAAATAATAAGTGAAAAATAAACTCCTCTTTGATGAGACCATGTGACTCTGAGGTGAGCAGAGTGCAGCAGGTGTGTCTGGTGTCACCTCTGTGTAACATTAACCATAAATCAAACAATGATTCTGGTAAGTAAAGGTGGTTGTGTGTTGGTATGCCAGGATCTGACCGGGTTCTGACGCAGGTCGGGTCACRTGGGCCGGCCCGTTGTCCTGGTCACACACTGCAAACACCTGGAAAACTGTTTTCTTAGTCCACAGACTTACAGTTCTCTGGGTGTGTGTTTGTGAGTCCACAGCTGCTTACACACAACATGTCCCTGTCTTCAGCTTTATTACACTGAAGTCACGAACTTCCTTCTTCTGTATGACAACAAACGGTTGTTTCTCMGGGACACAAATGATTGGTCCAAAAACTGTTCAAACAGGTGTTTCTCTTAACTAACATGGTCAGTTTGGACCTGCTTCATCTGCCTTCAGTGAACGCTGCAGTAAAGAAAGCTTTCAGGTGGGTCTGTTAGGAAAACTGAGATAATCCAGGAGATCTGGACAATCATAGACCTAAATCTGAATCATAGACCTAAATCTGAATTATAGACTTTATTCTGAATCATAGACCTAAATCTGAATCATAGACCTAAATCTGAATCATAGACATAAATCTGAATTATAGACTTTATTCTGAATCATAGACCTAAATCTGAATCATAGACCTAAATCT
>NW_013954365.1:7713-11369 GCF_001266775.1 Austrofundulus limnaeus | reverse complement strand
ATCATAGACCTAAATCTGAATCATAGACCTAAATCTAAATCTTGGACCTAAATCTAAATCATAGACCTAAATCTAAATCATAGACCTAAATCTAATCTCCCACTCATCCCTGAAAGTCTCCAGAAAAGACAGAAATCTTCTGTTTGAGGAGTTTCAGGTCATCACAGCACAGAAACAGCATGCTGATACTGATGGTGTACTCAAGGACTCAGAGGACTTGTGTCCTTTCAGTCAGTGGATTTGTGTCCATGCCTGTTAGATCTCAGTTTATCATTAAATCTGTTACACAGGTTTGAACATGATATTGGGATTAACAGCTCTAAAAGGGTTTTATGTCATTTTTTATCTGATAGATTCTAGTTTGTCTTGTCTTCATACACCAAAGTTAGTCATGGAGTTCCTCAGGGTTGGTTACTTGGACCAATCCAAAGTTGTTTGCCTACTGTAGGTCCATCTTTCACAGCCCCCTCCTCCTCCTCCACTCTGTCCCACTCAGTCCTTCAGGTGAAGAGTGAGCTGCTTTGCTCTGACACAACTTTAGTTTACAGTTAGTACTACAGAGTATACAGTATATACTGTAAGAAAACTGAATTAATTTAAAACAAAGATAATTTCACTCCTCCTGGTCTAAACACCCTCATCTATGTTTTATCTTAAACATGCTTTTATAATGAAAATCACTTCAACAACACAACTATTCAGTTCCACTGACTTTTCACAACAGTTTTAAAGTGTTCAGGAATAAGTGTTGATGAAACTGAAGGAGAAATGTTGAGAGAGGTTTATGTTGTCTCAAGGAAAGAGAAAAGACTCGTCCTAAACACTTCACTTCACAGGCTTTTTATTTTTTTATGTTTGTTTACAATAAAAAAGGCCAAAGTTCACCAGACTACTAGTTCATAAACTAATAACTAATGCAAGTTATCTAAAAGTTTACTGTAAATGTGATTGTCTGATTATCTTTACTTATAAACCTATATCCAACTGTACAAATTCAAAGTTTCACAGAAAGGCAGAACAGGAATGTCTCTTACTAAGTGTATTATTTAAAAATGCTGTATTTACAGGAGTCTCTTGTTTTAATCTAAACCAGTTTGTTCAGACCACTGTATGAGCGTGTCAACAGTTTCCTCCTGGTTCGTCCAGAACCTGGTCAGTTGTTTAGAGTACACCTGGACTCAGTGCACAGCTCCATGGTCGAGCAGCTGGACGTGGTGATGGTCACGTCTGGTTTAGCAGGGGCTCAGGCTGTGCCATGCTGACACCACCTTCTCTGGATGAGCCATGGTGTCCTCCCACTGCTCCACAGCCTGAGGGGCGGGGCTGTGGAAGCCCAGCTGCACCTGAAACAGGTAGAGCAGCAGCTCATTCCTCAGTTCAGCACTATTAAAAAACACTGTTCTGTTTTAAAACCTTTACGTAGCAAACCTGATAAATACAGAACGCACGTTGGTTCATCCTGCAGTACCAGCTTTACTTACTGTTGTGGAAATACTGATTTAACAAGAAACAGAAGGATGTGATTTAAAGAATAAAGTCACCTGTTAGAATAATTTATTACAATAAACAGAAATGAACACAGAGCCATCATGGATCTGTGCTAACAGGCAGCTCTAATGTCTAACTGTTTAAACTGTTTCAACATTCAGATCTTAAAAACACAAAGACTTCATGTCAGACCCTGAACCGGGTCAGAATAAACTGACGGTGATGATTACAGCAGATGGTGTCCTGGCCAAAGACATGCCTCCCTCCTGATTAACAAAAACAACAGAGTTGTCCCAGTAAAGATGATGTCATCAGGTCAGTCACATATTTAACCCTAACCTCTGTTGGCTTCATAAGGATATTCACATTATCCCAGTTAATAACCATCAGCCTAACACCTACAAATAATCAAACTAACAGAGAATATAAGTTCTGAAGTGAAGCAATTTGAAACCTGACAGGCTTGTAATGACTGCAGCACCCAGAGGTTCATCAGTGTTGTCATCAGGTCAAAGATTTATTTCTCAACAAAAGCAAATAACAATTGTAGCATAACTGATAATAAAGATAAACTACAACATTAAAAGTCCTAATCTTTTTTATACCATAAAAACTTCAATAGTTCCAAATCCTAATATCTCTAGACCAGAGGTGCCCAAAGTGAGGCCCACGGGCCAAAATTGGTGGACCAAGTCTTTTGATTGGCCCACTACGGAGCCCGCCATGGGACATGGGGGATTTTTTTTATCCTTTTGTGTTCCCACGCAATACCTTTGTGTTCCCACGCAATACCTTTGTGTTCCCACGCAATACCTTTGTGTTCCCACGCAATACCTTTGTGTTCCCACGCAATACCTTTGCGTTCCCACGTAAAAGTTTGTTTAGAATATGAACTGAATTAAATCAGACTTTTATTTTGAAATATCTGGTTACCAAAACAGGATGTGTTGCCACAGTTTGTGAAATTAACATTGATGTTGTGTGGCTGCACTGTGTTAAAATATCAATATATGACAAACTTCCATGTGTGTCTGTGTGATAYATTCATTCTGAAGCTGAGTTAGTAGTAGGCTAACTCACTAATGGTGAACATGAGTTTGTTAATAAACCCGCAGCACAACAGTGATAAACTACTTTTTGTGAGATAACGCAAAAGAAAAATAATCTCCCGTGTCCCCTCGTGGGCCCTGTAGCCCACCACTAGTTGCCCTGGTCACTAGTTTGTAATGTCCTGTTGTCCTCTGCACAAACACTGTATTTCCACTGAGGATGAACCGTGCACCGGCCCAGTGGAAGGACACGCAGTGACAATRGTTGACTTTTGTTTGATTTATTTTAGGATCAAACATGAACTAAGTAACTAAAGGTGATACAGCATTTAGATTATATTTCAGCACACGTGCCCATTTGAACACTTCATAAGAACACAAATACTCAGGTTTTGTCAACTTATGAGATATCCCATGAGCCTTTGCTGCTCGAGCTTACGTCAAACAGTGTCAAAGTGCACGTGCTAAAAGAATACACAAAACGTGGGCCACGGCTCTGGCTCCTAGCTTAATCATGAAAAATAAAAATACTCCAGAAGTATTTGTATTTTATGTATTTTATGTATTATATTAGTGCATTTGGCCCGCAGCCCTCACAGTGATTTTYATTTTGGCCTTTTTGTGGAAAACGTTTGGGCACCCCTGCTCTGGACTGTTACAGACTATTACAATCTAACACCAGTTTTCTCTACAGCACTGAAAACTAAATGTAGTTCTGCTCACTAACATGTTGCCATGGTTACAAGCAGATCAGTTTATGAGATACAGTGGGTCTCAGGTCCCATCAGGTCAACCAGTTCACCTGCTCACTGCACCTGGTCCTGTCCTGATGGTACAGGACATTGTCCAGAATGGGTTTTAAACTTCTCCTGCTCACGTATAAAAGCCAACATGGCCGTGCACGCTCTGATCTCTCTGATCCACTTCAACCTTACAGTCCTTCTCAGGCACTGAGACCTTCTGATCAGATGCTTTTGGTCGTTCCTAAAACCAGGCTGAAACCTTTGGAACGATCTAGCCCCAACGTTAGACAGGCCTCGTCACTTCCTGTTTTAAATGTCTTTTAAAAACACACCTGTTCTCTCAGATTCTCCATCAACTGTGAGTTGTGTGTTTGTT
>NW_013954365.1:5087-6713 GCF_001266775.1 Austrofundulus limnaeus | reverse complement strand
TGTTCATATGTGTCAACTCCTTTGGACATTTACCGTCTAATGAGCCTCAAAAATCTATAACTTTAGATAAAAATCTGTAGACTACCACTGGTACCCACTGGTGGGGGTGGGGTGGGGGTCTGTGTGTGGAGATGACAGTGCTGCTGTAACGCAGGAGGAAAGGAGAGCGGAAAAAGTGGATAACATGATGTTTGTTGTTTTTTTTTTTTACGTCCGTTCAACACCATGTTCAACCAAATAGACAACAACTAACCAGGCTTCAACATCACATTCAGGAGATGTCTGTAAATTTCAGGAAAATCTCAGGCTTTGGTTATCCTGTGTGAATGCACCACATAAAACAATGTTACCCCACTCCTTATTTAGACAGTTTTCTCACTCATTCTCCATTTAATGTATAATTTTCCTGCATGTAAACTCATGTCTGATCCCACAGAGAGACAATCTGAGGAGAATCTCACACCTGGACACATTTACATCTGTTTTACAGATTTAAATGGAGGCGTGTCAGGGGGAGGAGTCTCAGGTGTCTCAGCTCCACCTTCATTAGGACGTATAAAGGAAAGGTGAGCAGGAACCTGCGTGTGCACAGTTTGATACATCTGAATATGTTGGTGTGGAGCACTTTTCTAAATTTGTCCGTACGTTAACCTTTACTGTGAAAGCTGTGCACTCCTTTCTGCCTGAGGCCCTGATCAGACACTTCTCACATAAAGTCCTCTGAAACACTGAGACTTGTTTCTACAGACCAGGAGAGGACAGAGAGGACAGAGAGGACAGAGAGGACAGAGAGGACAGAGAGGACAGNGGACAGAGAGGACAGAGAGGACAGAGAGGACAGAGAGGACAGTCCCTGTCTCCTCTTTGTTTCAGACTTGTCTGCAGATGTTGTGAACAAAGATACAACCTGCAGTTTCTGCAGTTCACTGCAGCTTCATGCCTGGCCTTCATGTCTCAGGTGTCAACAGTTGTGTAGTGGTGCTGTGCAGACAACAATGAGTTCACTGTGAGCTAACTGAGCTTTGACGAATCCCACACTGACCCTCTGGAACATAAAACCTTTACTCAACAAAGACTTTAAAACAGTTAATAAACACAACACAGATAAGAAAAATAAGATAAACATTTTTAAGTTTGTTTTGAACATACCTTATCCTTCCACATTTTAAGAAACCTTCAAATTAAAACTTGAAATAGAGAAATGGCATAAAAAATAAAAATTAAACAGTCAAAACTTCTAATTAAGCTCTTTGAGGCCACACATTAGTTATTAGCAGTAAGTGGCATAAAGCGTTAACCCAGTGTGTACGTCAGTAAATTCAACCTTTGAAAAAAAAAACAAAGACACGAAATAAAAAGAAAAGAATCAGATAAAATAAAATAAAGGATGGACAAACATTTTACATTTTTGGGAAGGACAGTTCTGTTGTTTGTTGCCTTGTTTTGGTCTGGGCCAAATAATCTCAGACATCAACTAGACATGGGTTTTTACCATGTAAAAACAAGTGTGCATTGCCACGTAGCATGTGATTGCAGCATGGCTTTGCCTGCAGCAGAATGAACTTTGACCAAGTTCAAATATGTTTTCTATACCAGCTTGTGCCTGTCACATCAGCAGGTGTTTGT
>NW_013954365.1:3656-4742 GCF_001266775.1 Austrofundulus limnaeus | reverse complement strand
ACAAGGCTCCATTGACTGCCATTATAATTCATTAAACATTAATATTTCAAAAACTATAAGTTTTACAGGCACCAAAAGGCATAGCCATCATTTGGTACAGGAGCTTTACAGATATAAATTCAGTGCAAACTGAATGTATTAATGCTTACTTTATTAAAGTTAGATTCTTAAAAATGTTATAATAAAACCTTTTTATTGACAGTATTTGACAGGGAGAAGAAGCCACACATGAGCAGATATAATTCTTGACAAACAGACATAAAAAGCTGATAAAAACCAAGCCTCACCTGTCCCAGACACTGTTTCCTCCTGACAGAGCTGCGGCTGTACAGTCTGACTGACAGCCAACAGGCAGCGTGCTGGAAGGAGGCCAGCAGGAAGTGGAACGTCTCTCCCCACCGACACTGACCTCCTGATGCCTTCAGAGCCTGAGTCTTCCTCCTCAGGACCACCTGCCCCAGCTGGTGCATCTCCACGCTGATGAAAAAAGCTTCAGAGCACAGAGAGAGTTAATAATCCAGGTTTCACTGACACACTGACACAGGTTTGTTTTATCTGTTTATGATTTTAACTTTCTGTGTGTGTGTGTGTGTGTGTGTGTCTGTGTGTGTTCCTCGTCTCCTCACAGGTGTCTCAGTATGTTTTGTTTGTTTGTGTTTGCAGCAGTCCTGAACTTGTCTCCCTGCCACATGGCCCGACTGCTCCCTGTGTGTTTCACTCCCTGTGTCCGTACTTTACTGCCACGTCGACCTTTTCCTTGTTAATAAATCAGTTTGTTTTGACTCATAGTGTCGGCCTGCTTCCTGGGCCCAAAGCATTTTACAACTGCAACACAGTGCAAAAAATAAACACAATTTAAATATTAATGTTTGCCATAACTGAGGTCTGCAGTAAAATGAGGCCATAGTTACACCATCTCAGTAACTAAAATATCACATCCTAGTTTTTTATTTCTKATCTACTTTTTTAGATACATTCAGCTGTAATTAGTTATTACTAGAAAAAATTACAGCCATCCATCGAATATATTGTTTCATGAGTTGAAAATATTAAAACTCTATGATTTGTTTGGTTATAATATTTAAC
>NW_013954365.1:0-2442 GCF_001266775.1 Austrofundulus limnaeus | reverse complement strand
ATTTTTAATTTTCTTTTGAACATATTTTGGTTATAAAAAGGGGCAGATATATTTATTCTTCTTCTGCTGCCTTTCATTTTATTTGTTTTTATTTTGACTGCATGTTTTTTGTACTTTATTAATCTGTTAGAAAAGAAATGCATAAAGAAGTACTACCATTACTGAGTTAGTCTGTGCTGCTGGTCCAGCAGCTCTTCTCTGTACTTTCTGTCTCTGAAACATTATGAAGAAAATGTTGTAGAAATGTGGAGAAGGACATCTGCCTAAAGAACATCGTTTGTGTGCTTCTGAATAAAAGTATTAATTTGTATGTTAGTACTGGTGAAAGAGAGCTGCTGCAGAGGAGCCACAGGCTGCAGACACTAAACCATTATAACCACAGATGTACTTACACTGGGACAGTGGTGAGGAGGATGGGGGGAGGTTCTGGGCAGTAAGGACCTTGACTTGGATTCTCCCGTTAACTGGCTGAAAGCAGGTACTGAGCTGCAGCTCAGTGTGGCTCACCTGTTAAAGCACATTTCAGATTAGTTGTAACATTTATTCCTGTAATTGTAGATGTGATGTTGTCCATGAACCCAGGACATTAGAGTATTACTGAGAGGTGAAGGTGGACCATAATATCTGTGTTTCTGTATTAATCAAATATGTTCGGAGCATCTGGACAAAGTTTAGTAATCTCACAGAAAGTAATGACAGGCTGCACRTCTGGCAGATTAACTTTAGAAACAGTCCAGGTCAGCATATTCCTGTGGCTCTGCAGAGAGGAGGTGATTAAAGAGAGGACAACCAAACCCAGCTGTCCTAATGGTCACTGACTGACCACCTCTCCTGGACATGACKTTGTTTCTCTCTGTTTTATTGACACTCAGCTTAAAACAACATTTAAACTCCAAAAATGTATAACATCAAATGAATTGATGCCTGTTTTCTACTTGTAACCATTGAAACAGTGTCAGCTTCCCACAGACCAAAACACAAGCTGAACAACAGTTAGACATAAAAATACTACAAAATAAACAGTTTCTTTACCAGAACAGAAAACTAAAACTATTAAATGTGGATTACTGAACATGTCTTTCATCTCCRTCTGTTAGTTGATGATTTGATAACWGATCATTATATTCATTATAAAAACCTTCCTCCTGACACATGATAAATACATTAAAATATTTTGTATTCTCTCATTCTTTATTTAAAACCTGCTTTATAAGTGTCACCAACCTAATTTCCTGTGTTTCTGATAGACCCCATCTCCACCAGACTGTTCAAAAACGTACAGTATTTGTAGTGCTGAAGTAGAGCCACTGTCCTGATTCTTTACAAAAGGTTTTTCTTTCTGTCATGTTTCACACCACTCTAAAACCTCAGTTTCTAAAGGTTTCCTCTGTAACAATGATTGGACTATTTTCATCTTTTGTACCSAGCAGATGTGTCCTTCCACAGAAGGTTCAGATGATGACTCATGGTCTGAACTCGTACAGATTTGACTGTTATCACTCAGACAGACATCACCACTGTGCTGGTGAAATGGTTTGAGCTTTGGCCTACTTTCTGTTTCTTCCAGTTCCACAGTCCAGTTCCACAGTCCAGTTACCCAGTCCAGTTCCACAGTCCAGTTACCCAGTCCAGTTACACAGTCCAGTTACACAGTCCAGTTACACATTCCAGTTACACAGTCCAGTTACACATTCCAGTTACCCAGTCCAGTTACCCAGTCCAGTTACCCAGTCCAGTTACCCAGTCCAGTTACACAGTCCAGTTACCCAGTCCAGTTACACAGTCCAGTTACACAGTCCAGTTACCCGGTCCAGTTACACAGTCCAGTTACACAGTCCAGTTACCCGGTCCAGTTACACAGTCCATTTACACAGTCCAGTTACCCAGTCCAGTTCCACAGTCCAGTTACACAGTCCAGTTACCCGGTCCAGTTACACAGTCCAGTTACACAGTCCAGTTACACAGTCCAGTTACCCAGTCTAGTTACACAGTCCAGTTACCCAGTCCAGTTACACAGTCCAGTTACACATTCCAGTTACACAGTCCAGTTCCACAGTCCAGTTACACAGTCCAGTTACCGAGTCCAGTTACACAGTCCAGTTACACAGTCCATTTACACAGTCCAGTTACCCAGTCCAGTTACACAGTCCAGTTACACAGTCCAGTTACACAGTCCAGTTACCCAGTCCAGTTACACAGTCCAGTTACACTTTCCAGTTACCCAGTCTAGTTCCACATTCCAGTTACCCAGTCCAGTTACACATTCCAGTTACCCAGTCCAGTTACACAGTCCAGTTACACAGTCTACAACATGGTTCCTTCTCTCTAAATAACCTATTTCCATAATTAAATATTTCCTTTTCATGTGTGATAATGTAACAGACATCATGTGTAATAATGTAACAGACATCATGTGTGATAATGTAACAGACATCATGTGTA
>NW_013954364.1:27459-30407 GCF_001266775.1 Austrofundulus limnaeus | reverse complement strand
CCCTGGCCTGTAGATGAGTGTAAACTGCAGAGTCTTGACCTGTAGATGAGTGTAAACTGCAGAGTCCTGACCTTTAGATGAGTGTAAACTGCAGAGTCCTGACCTGATGATGTAGCTCGTCTGTGTTGGCTCATTCTTTTGAACAGTGGCTGTTTTGTTTCTCCAGTGTATGATTGATCACAGTCCTCCTGACACTTAACAGCATACACTATATTACTCTGTCTTTGCCGGGGAACTGGATCTTTGGGGTGAACTAATCTTTGTCGTAACGTGTTTTGGGGTTTGAAAGTCACTGGGACGTCATGTGTCAGTCAGGTGATGGGGCACATGACCCTATATGAACCAGGTGAGGCCACTCCTAGTCTGTATGGTTTACCCAAAATTYACAAACAGGATGTACCGGTAAGACCCATTGTTAGCATGATCAACTCTGTCACTTATAATGTTTCCAAAGCGTCTATACTTGGTCCATTAGTCGGTATTTCAGTTCATCACAAACAGAACACCATGGWCTTTGTGAACAAGGTGAGGGATGTCATCATGGAGACAGATGAAACCTTTTATATCACATCACTTTACATGAGTTCCTGTTGATAAGGCGGTGGAGGTGGTCTGTGTAAGATTAAAATCAGACACCAGTCTTTCCACAGAACAACTTCTGAAACTGCCTGGAATCAACCTATTACACATCAGGTGATGGGACACATGACCCTCTATGAACAATAGAACTAGTCAAGCCTATTGTTAGTCGATGGTCCTCTTTTGCATGTGACCAACCTGTTTGTCCACCATGTGGAGGCGGAGCTTATAAGGCTGAGTTCACCTGAAACTCATCAGACTGAAGAAGTCTCTTGTAGGAGAGAAGAATTGTTTCACCAAGAAGAACCATCCAGAGGACCTACTGATTTTTTCTTCTTGAATTTCTCTACCTGGATTACTGAGATGCATCAGGACATCTGTAGGATCACCTGAAGCAACATCTGGAGGATCATCTGTAGGATCACCTGAAGCAACATCTGGAGGATCATCTGTAGGAACACCTGTAGGAACACCTGTAGAAACATCTGTAGCAACACCTGAAGGATCACCCTGAGGTGTCTCATGTGTCTGGCTGCAGATAAGAGCTTATAATCATTCCTTAAAACTAACAGGCCTTTCTAACCATTAGTCCCTTAAAATGTCCTCCAGAGTCCTGTCCTTTCAGCTGAGACAACCCTGACCTTTGACCCTTGTTATGGACACAGAGCAGACGAGTCTTCTCAGCTATTTATTTTCAGTACTTTAGCATTAAGGGTTATAGTTTATGGACAAGTTCTCTGTTAAGAAATGAATTATCAAAACATAGTTTATAAAAGTGTATAGTAAGCATTACATATATACGCATGGAAACAAAAAGTTAAGGGTTACAGTTGCTCCAAACCATTTTCCTCTGGTCTAAACTACGTTAACAGCAGGCAGGAAGTGTCCAAACAAACCCAGGTGCAGGAAGAGACGGAGGACAGGTGGGAAGGTTTCAGTCTTCTAGATCACACGGACTCCTACGGCACTTCACGGTCACTGCACGGCTTCACGGTTATTTAACTAGCACCGGTGCTCCTGAACACGCTGACGGACACACAGAACATTTAAATAAGAAACGGGGAAAGAAACACCAATAAATACAGGAGGAGGTCCCCCTGAGGGAGGACCGGGTCCCCCTGAAGGAGGACCGGGTCCTTCACCGGAGCTGCAGAGGCCAGGAAGAAGACAGGGATGACGTCACATGGTCAAAAAGGCAGAACAAGATGAGCCGTCCCGTGTTCCGGGTCCTCTGTGGGTCAGTCCTCCACACGGACGGGTGTTTTACATCAACACACATCCTACACACTACTGCGGTCCGGTCCGATACCAGAGTTAAGGTCCAGTCCAGTCCGGTCCGATCCGGTACCAGAGTTAATCAGAATAATATCATCATATAAATAAGTGAGTTACTACATGAGCTGCAGACAACAGTCCTTTCAGCTCCGCTGTCATCAGTCCAGGAGCCGGGTCAGAACCGGGTCAGACACAGGTCCATCAGAACACCACTGAACATTCTCTCTCACACAAACACACACACAGACACACACAGAGACACACACACACACAGAGAGACACACACACACACACACACACACACGGACTCAGCTGGGCTCAGTCGACAAGCCTGAATCAGTTCAAAAGCTAAATAAAATGTTGAAACAGAACCAATGGGTCCATTTGAACAGAACCGTCTGCTGAGACGTTTGGTCCGGTTCTGGTTCTGATGAATTAAAGTAGTGTGTAAGTGGGTCAGCAGGTGGTGCCGTCCTGCTGGCTGACCAGAACCAGAGAAACACAAAACCTAAAGAAATGATCCTCTGAGTCAGTCATGACTGATCAGCTGATCAAACATGTGATCAAACAGCTGATCAAACATGTGATCAAACAGCTGATCAAACAGCTGATCAAACAGCTGATCAAACATCTGATCAAACAGCTGATCAAACATCTGATCAAACATGTGATCAAACAGCTGATCAGGAAGCAGTAAGTCCTACTTTTAGAAACCTCTCTCAGTTCCCTGTGAGGTGTGTCCTCCATCACCTGACGATGCGTTCAGGTTCTGTTGGAAATACAGAAACTCTGTCAGGATGAAGTAATTGATCTTTTATTTACCATCCAACTGATTATTTGTTGTTTAAACTTCTTCTCTTTGGTTGCTTCAGTTTTCAGCCTAAAACTCTGGAATCTGTTGTGAACATTTATTTACAAACTGAATCAAAGTTCTGACCCGACTGGACCACCTGCAGGAAGCAGAACACCTGTGTGAAATGTTTGGACCTCTCTGATGTCAGGCAGAACTTCCAGTCTGAGTCCACGTGTGAGACACACACACACACACACACACACACACACACACACACACACACACACACACACACACACAC
>NW_013954364.1:7923-26459 GCF_001266775.1 Austrofundulus limnaeus | reverse complement strand
AATAATAGCAGTTTCACTCTACCTCTTTTCCCGGACGTGACGTAACAGTGGCCTCCTTCCGGTGTGACCTGTGAGCTGTACCTGCTGTTGCTGCCTGTCATCACCATCTTTCCCAGAAGATTTCTGTGTCCACGTTTTGTTTTTTTACTTTTGTTTTTCCTGGCTTTTGCCTCTGACAGGTCGCATAATGTCCTCCACCATGCCCATGTACCAGTTAAAGCCCGTGTGCGGCGGCGACGTACAGATCGATCTGCCGACCTGCATGTACAAGTTACCAAARGTCCACGCGCAGCAAGGGAGCAGCTGCATCGCCAGCTCCTGCTCCGAGCACGCGCTTCAGGTAACTTGAACTTTACATTTTCGATTAACTTTATTCAGCTTGTCGTTGAAATGTTTTGTTCTAGCTGTTTGGTTTATATTTCTCTCTAAAGTGTCGGTACATATTGACGTCGCCCATCTTAGCCTTTTGGCTAGGTTAGCTCCCATTAGCTTATGGGCAGGGATGGCATGATCAAAGCTGATGCAACTTTGCTGCACTGCTTCATTTTTACATTCAGATCAATTATAGCATGTTATTCTTTCTCTGAGMGTTAATAATAACGATCACCATCACACAAATGAAATTATAAGGAGTCAGCTCCAGTTGTATACACACTGCTCATCATGCTTGTCTTGTCTGCATTATTGAATTATAGGTTTTGTTTTGATTTTAGCAAAGTYTTTCAGCATTCATTCAAACTTGTGTGATGAGAAGCTTCATATACYTTAAACAATATTGTGWATAAAAGTTTTTTTTAACAATAKCAATTATATTAAACTATATCCTTTATGGTCAAACGGGCAGGTTTTGAGTATTAGATGCAGTTAAATTGATCTTTTTCTTTTCTTTTGTCATATGGTTTGTAGCATTCATTGTGAACAATCAGTTTTTTACAGTACGAGTGCATTTTGTTGTGTGTGTTGCAGTGTATTAAATGAAAACACTTGCTACTCCTGGCTATTCGTAATGATGTCATGTTCCTGCTTATTTTAATTTTTTACTATTCCATCACTGTAACATAGATGCACAAGTAGGGTTGGGCATAATCGTATCGTGTGCGATTAATCGTCAGAAAAACATTAATCAATTATTTTTTGGCACTTGACGATTAATACAATTAATGCAACCAGGCAGAGTCTGCTCGGTGCTCCTCCCTGCTTCAAATATGACAAACATAAAATAAAGTTCTGTAATTTATTTATCTATCAACACAATTTAAAACTTGATGTTTAGCCTGAAGTCTGTGATTTTGACACAATTTGGAACAGATTTTATGAAAAGAAAATCTTTCCCACTAAAATGGTCATGTGACTAGGACATAAAGGTGTGCAGGGACTCCAGGGGGTTAATCGTCAAATTAATCGTTATCGGCTAGATACCACAATTAATCGTGATTAATTTTTTTGCCAATATTGCCCAACCCTATGCACAAGGCATCACTACTGAACAAAATTAGATTTTCAAATATGTTGCTTAGAAAAAAGAAAAGTACAGGTAATACTTACTGTATTTATTCATGTAATACTAGAAATTTAACCCTAAAAATCATCCATAAAGTGTGTGTGTGTGTGTGTGNGAGCACAGGTCCGTCCTCCCCTTTTATACGGACCTAGGTGGGGCCCACGTCACGTGGGCGTAGACTATTGATACTTCAGAATGCGCGAGCGCGCGCGCGGGGGTACCCATCTGCGATAGCCTTAGAGGGCGGAGCTTACACGAAATAGAACATAGATGCACAAGGCATCACTACTGAACAAATTTAGATTTTCAAATATGTTGTTTAGAAAAAAGAAAAGTACAGGTAATACTTACTGTATTTACTCATGTAATACTAGAAATTTAACCCTAAAAATCATCCATAAAGTGGGGGGATAGTATTATACACAAGTTATTGATAATTAGATTTTACGCTTTGTAAGGTGAAAAAATGATTATCGTATTATACTCGAAATCGTACATGAATAAATACTGTAAATGTGTTTGTAATAGATTTATGACTGTAGAATGACTGAGTTAATCTTGTCGACAACTGTTTAGACGTGCTCATTTTAAAATAATTTTCTGTTTTATGAACTATARGAAGTTAATACATTTTATTGTCAACATCTTTAGTGTCAGAAACAACAKATTATGGCAACAGAACCCATCTAATAAGATAAAGCTGGAACTTAAAAAGTTATTGTTTCCTTTTTTGTTTATTTGTCTGTTTTTTTACTTCCCACGTGGTTTTTGCAGATCTACAGTATTTCTCTCTCTGTCTCTCCAGAACGGTGAGYTGGACCCAGCCGTCAAGGCTCTGGAGGCTCGTCAGGATGAGATCTTGAGGAAGCTGTACGAGCTGAAAGCTGCTGTGGAGGGCCTCGCCAAGACCGTCACGACTCCAGACGCAGATCTGGATGTGACCAGTTTGTCATCACAAAGCTCCAGCTTCACAATGCTGAAAGGCAGCACAGACCTGGACACACTTCTGGGGAAGGTAAGGAAGTAGTCCATGCAATGACAATTACAACTGTATGGATTTAGTCCCTGAGTGCTCATTTGCACTCATTTGTTCAGGCTGTAGTAGCCTACCCTAATAAGTATCTTTCTTTATCTCACAAGGATCTTGGGGCTCTCCGTGACATTGTCATAAATGCCAACCCGGCGCAGCCCCCCGTCACCCTGCTGGTTCTCCATAGCCTGCTGTGTCAGCGCTACCAGGTGCTTTCCACTGTTCACGTCCACTCCTCAGTTAGCAGCGTGCCGCCACAGCTTCTGTCCTGCCTTGGCCCGCGCCATCCAGACAGCTACGCCCGCCATCTGTTCCAGCTGGGCTTCACCCTCATATGGAAAGACGGTACGCTAACACTTCAATTAGCTCCAATTTAATATGAAGTTTGACTGTTTTGTCTTCACACCTTATTTCCTTTCAAGTCACTGCAAACTGTTTCCTGATTCTGAGCAGCCTGTTTTTTTTTTCACTGCGCTCCTCAGCGTCAAGCTTGCGTTGTTATATTCTTCRTCCTGGGTTCTCTCTTTCCTGCCCCCTCACCCAGTTTCTTGCACTCTCATTAGCTGCAGCTCCTGACGTCTCACTCAATCACTCCTCTCTTCCCGACTCCTTTAAAATATTTATTACGCTGGATGTTTAGTTGGAGGCTGGGGGTGTCTGCCAGCCTTCACAAATCACATTGTTGAATCCGTCACGCTCAACGGTTAGTAACCCACTGCTTTGCCTGAAATCTGAACCGTTCTCTCTGCAGCTTCTGGTATTTCTTTTTTTTTCTTTTCTTTTGCACCTTTTATCTCGAAACAAATTCTTAATAATAATAATAATAATAATAATAAATAATAATAAACTAAACTAGCTAAAACTGTAGTACTGCACATCCTCCATGAACCGCATGCACAACATGCCAACAGCCATTTAATTTGAATGTAATTTCATGTGAAAGTGTGGAGGTGGATCGCTGCTCTGCACATCTAATATTATAAAATTTAATTACTTTGCTGTTTACCATGTCAAAGTAATTACAAGGAACAGTGACATAAATATTTAAGTAGGTGTTCAGCTATTTTACCCCTTAATTAAGAGGTGAAGGTTTGTTTGATTGATAGTAGTAATTATAAGAAACACAGCAAAGAGCAAAATATTAAACGCACAGTTCAGCTTTTAAAACAAACATTTGCTTTGAGTTGTACTTCTGTTTAACTTTGTGTGTTTTTAATTGTCTCAAAAGACTCGTATTAATTAATGGTTTTTTTCCCCCCAATCTGTAGTTCCCAAACTGGAGATGAAATTCAGCGTCCGCAACATGTGTCCCATCGAGGGTGAGGCCAACGTGGCACGTTTCCTCTACAAGCTGCTGGCTCCCTTCCCCAGTGACCCCGCTGTGGCCACACTGGTGGACAGCTGGGTGGACACGGCTTTTTTCCAGCTGGCAGAGGGCAGCACCAAGGAGCGGGCCGCCGTCCTCCGGGCCCTCAACTCTGCGCTGGGCCGCAGCCCCTGGTTGGCCGGACCAGAGTTCTCCCTGGCCGACATCGCCTGCTACTGCTGCGTGTCGCGGAGRGGCTCGGCCCCCGCCGCTCCCGCCAATGTCCAACGCTGGATCAAGTCCTGCGAGAACCTGGGACACTTCAGTCCCGCCAAGCTACTTCTGCAGTGACCCGGACTGTCCTGGAACCAGAGTCAAAGGGAATAGAGGGGCATTAGAATAATAAAYTATCTCAGCCATGTCTTGAATTCCTCCTGATACTTCCCCTCCTTACTGTAGTACYTCACTGCACTAACAGACTCTCTTCAATCAAGGTGGCTAATGGTTAAAATAACCTTAAAGTAGTTAGACTGCTTTAATAAAACAGAGAGGAAGCATGAGAGGACTAAAGACAAAAGCTTGGTGATGGGTTAAAATAACTGTACTGACAGCAGCATTGTTAACAAACACACACACAGACACACACCAAACCCTCCACCCTCTCTGTGCCTAACCTGATCCTGTTCTAAACGTGTGTTAACGTGTGGTGAGAGGTGTTGCTAAGTGTTTTCACAGGTAATACTTTATACCATTTACTTTTATTAAAACAAAACTTCTAATTTGGATGAGCGTTTCAACTTGTCTTATTAAAGTATAAATATTTTCAGTGAAAGGTATATTCCGACGTAAACATCTGTGCCCAGCAGGTGGCAGGATTACCAGGGTTTTAATTCTGGATTATTTCTAAAAAAAAATGGTAATCTTTACCTTGGTGCTGTTGATTTAACCTGGAGGTGCAGATCATTATAGTGAAGTGAAAGAACAAACACTGASCAGTCTCGATTCCACCGCACTTAAATATTTGACAAGAAAAACTATAATTAAAGAWGTTTGGTTTTGTTGAAGTTTAAATATTAAGTCTCAAATTTCTCACAATTATGAACAGAAAAATAACTAACTTTTATAATAATAAATATTATACCAGGTAGAAACTAAAAAAATGTGCAACAGCAAATTTAGCTGTTTGGATGAGATTAGGCAAACTTTATGTGCTTTAACACTCAGCTCTACTGCTCATCCCACAAGTGCATGTTCCTTACAAATGTGGCTTCTTTTAAAAGGGAAACAGCCTTTCCAACGGTATAAGATTATTGCCGAGAAGCATTGTCACAACAAAGAAATAATCTACCACATATTTCCTTACTTTTTCTGCTAAGTGTATTTTTTTACTACGGTAATTTGTCTTTTTTTATGTCAGATTTTAAATACATTGCGATTGCATATTGAAAATTCTCTGGTCTATATGGCTCCAAAAGCCTACTTTTACCTTTAAGATACAAACAAATACTGACGGAAAACCTTCCTGTGTACCGCTGAAAGATTTTTACTTTCAGGCTTAAAAAAAAATATGAGAAAAGCTTTTTAAACCTAGTGAGAAAATTTTGAACAAATCTGCTGATGAATGCTTTAAATCTATTTTTAGCTTCTTTTTTTTTTTGAGGTTTCTAGGAGGCTGTATAACCAATCCCATCTATTTTTTTGTATTCAAGTTCAGCACATTTTTTAATGCGAGGATTCCATTTTCTGCTCCGATCCGTCACACACACCAGTGAGATGTTCTCCTGCAATCATGGTTCATGCTGTTTTCTTATCAGTTGATGTCTTGAACAAAGTCCCAGCTCCCTGTTAGCAGTAGAGTTTCACAGCTGGGGGCTCCAGATCTGTGTGTAACCCTTTGTGACTGCTATAGGCAGACTTGCGGAAAATCATAAAAATTTGCATACTTTAACATTCATAGATGTGATAATGCTGGGGAAAAAAAACAGCTAATCCCGTGATTTCTCAGGTTCTATTTGGATTGGTTTAGCATTTCTTGTAGTATTATGTTTTTGACAGCTTCGGTCCGTGCGGAGCTGCCGTATAAGTGTGTTTGTATTCTCCGACAGCCTCCTGTTGGTCTCCAGGCGGCTGTCTGACAAGACGGAAGCTCTTAGCTGACATCTGGGCTCGTGGTGAGGAATACACTTGGGACTGTGCAGAGCTAAAGTGATGCATGCTCTTGTCTTCCTCACCACAACGCAGGGCACCTATCAGTATCTATGGATGCAGCCAAGGCTGCATGCAAATAAGGCAGCAAACTTCGTCAAGTCATTAATCGAATGGCTTCCTATTCATTTACATGGAGGGAAAAAAAATCAAAACAAATGAATTTTTCTGGTGTCTTTATATATAAAAAAACTCATACAGATGAGGTGCATTTTCGTAGGTAAAAAAGAACAACTAAAAGACAGTTGCAGCTTCATTTTACATAAAAAGATGGTTTTGTCTGCTCATTCATTCTGATGTCAGTGTCCATGATTGTCAATCAGATCCTTTCATTCTGGAGTGACACAAATGTCTGCCATGCTAATCAAATCGAGTTCAAGAGCAAAATCTGACAAATCAAATCTGAGCTGAAGGACCTGAAATGATTTGATTTTCTGGTATCTTTTTTAGCATATGGTTTGATTTTGAGAAAGTTTTTAGTTCATGGAATCACTCGGTCACCAAAGTGCAGACGTTGCTGTTGTATCTCAAAAGCTGAACGCGCTCAAAGTAGTCATCAGTCAGAAAGTTTCTCTGCGAGGTCACCAGATTGCCCTTCTGGCCAAAGAGGCGTTGGACGGGCGCTGTGGAAGGCAGGGTGGTGTTGTATTTTAGGAAGAGCTGCTTCACCCTGGGGAAGTCCTGCAGACACTCCAGGCTCTTCCCGGTCCCTTCGACGTACTTGCGGATCTCCTCCATCACTCCCCGGCGCTGGATCTGCGTGGTGGTCTTCGCCGAGCCATAGCTGAAGAAGTCGTCCTCGGACTCGATGGTGGACAGGTTGCGGCTGGTGTTCGCCTCGGCCGCCTCGCTGGGATCCATCTGGGACGCCTCGGTGGCCAGCAGAGAGCACATCTCCTCCCGCTCGGACGCCGCCATCCACCACAAGCGAAACTGCGGCGTCGTTGCCGTTGCGATCTTCGCCTCCGTGCTCGAGAAGAACTCCTGGAATCGTACGTCGATGGCGATCACAATGCTGTTGATGACGTCGCCCAAGTAGTTTGCAGCGTCTTTCTGCTCTTTTAGTTTGTTCTTCAGGCTGAGGACGGTTGGGATGACGAGACCTAGGTAGCATTTCTGCTCCGCCTGGAAAAGTTCAAGTGCAAACGCCAGCGGGTGGAACACGGTTACATACTCTTTCAGGAAGGCTATCTCCTCTGGCTGAAGGCGTGGGACCTCCAGGCGGACGCAGAGCTCCGTCAGCTCCCGTTCAGTGAGAGACACGATCTTCTGCACGGCACAGTACTCCACATTCCAGCGTATAACAGCTGGGACAATGAGTGCCATCTTCCCTATCTCCTCTGCCGCGTTCATCTCGGTCTGGAGAAGGTGGCACTTAGTCCAGATCCCAGCCACCTTCGCCATTGAGCTGTAATGCAGCTGGCACATGGGCCCCTGCGAGATGGCCTGCCAAAAGTCCTCAGTGACAACCTGCTCCAGCGTGTGTGACGCACAGCGCTGAACGGGGGGCAGGAACAGGAGCATGTCCTGCTCCGGCTCACCCTCCAGAACCGTGTTCACGTTCTCATAGAACCCAACGTCATCCTCGTTCTCCTGGCCCTCCACTACAAACTCTTTGAAGACACTAATAAAGGGACTGCCGTTGTCAGTGACCGTGGTCTGAACTTTACTTTCGATATTATACGTCACGTGGACGTCGTGTATCCGTCCAGCGATGGTGTCGTACGTGATCCTTTCATTGAGGCGTGTGAACCCCAGAGCGGCAGATTTCCTCTCCAGAGACTCGGCGTCGATCCAGTGACACGTCATCCCGAAGTAGCTTCTGTTGTTGGCAGTCCAGACGTCTGCCGTGGTGCAGACATACTGGACGTCGCAGAGTTTGGCCATCAGCTCCTCCCGCATCCTGGCAAAACCCTGGTCCACTTTGGTGAACAAGGTCACCCTGTCCATGACCTTTAGCCCTTCGGTCAAACATGAGATCAGTTTCTTAAAACCGGGCTGATCCAGAACGTAAAACGAGTGACAGTCCTCCACGATGAAGCTGAAAACGAGATCGTCCACCTTGGACTGGGTCATGGATTTGGAGATGATATCCGCTTTGAGTTTTTTCAGCTGGAGGTGTCTGCTCTCCTCGCCGTTGTACTCCTCTTTCTTCCTCCCTCTCTTTGCATCCGGCCTGGCATCACAGCCCAAGTGTGTCCTCTGAAAATAAATAAATAAAAATGTGACAAATATCAGTCTGGTTCAAGGGGTGTTTCCCCCTTTTCATGCTCAAACTTTGCCCCGGTTAAGAAACTTAAACACAAAATTATTAAAACACTTTCCAGCCAAGTTGAACTCAGAGCCTGCAGCGCTGTCATGGCTGCAGATGCACCAGTAACGTTATTACCAGGGTAGCTACTCATTCATTGACTCTAACAAACATTACAACAAAGTGATCGGGAGGCTGAAACATTCAGTTCACTTTCTGTGACTTACATCTAAATGTTTCTTTAGGTTGGATGTGGAGGTTTTCGACGTGGACAGCAGATTAACCCTCGGCAAACACAGATTACATTGGACGATGATATTTTTCCCCTGGTCTGCCTTGTACGTGAAATGGTGGCGATAACGCCAAGTATTAATGGCCGATTTAGTCTCTCCGCTGCTTTCATTAAGATCCACATCCATGACGGAGGTAGCGTTTGCCACTGCGGACATGCTGAAAGAGAGTGAAAGTATCGTAATCCGATTTAGTAATCTTGATTACACGTAAAGTAACGATGGCGGCGAAGAAATCCTCGTGAAAAAAAAGGGGGCAGGGCTTTGTTTCCATGTTGTCAGGCGAACAGTGAACGGAGCAGACGTCATCGTCATCGTGCAAGTTTTGCGCATGCGCACAAAGAAATGAACAAGAAACGAAGAAAGTGCGCATGCGTACCACACAGACGCGTATTCTGTTTTGTAAAACGCATTTAAAATACTTCTTTTTCTTGTTTTACAGAGTTGGTGCCACCAACAGCTAATGAAAGTCACAATCGTTAAAAAAATGCTAAAAAATAAATAAAATAATAATGTTGCATGTAAAGTAACTGTCTTCCAACACAGAATGAGTTGCTTTAGTTTTTATTCATTTACTGGGCTATTTTAAGAGTTTTTCCAAATCAAAATACAAAAGAAAGGCTGCAGTTTGTGTATTCTAATATTTGACAAGTTCTCTTCTGAGCATTTATTTTATCATAGCAGCAAAGTTTAATACAGAAATTTTTTGTGCTTTCTTTTTTATTAGTGTTGCTTCAAGGACCGCACAGAGTTCTGGTTTATATCAAAGAATGTCTGAAATCATCACCCCCAACACTCATCTGTGTACTCACCTGCCTGAGTCCTCGTCCTCTGTGGCTCCTCCTCGTCTCCCACCTTGATTACTCACCTGTGGGGTCCTCACGATCCTACCTGTAAAAACACCGAGTGAATTCACCTGCAGCTCACTGAATGTCCTGCAATGAACTCCAACCTGTAAAGACAACTGTAAGTGGATTTCTCTTTACAACCTACGATTATTCAACTATTTACCTCCTTATCGAAGATCCTGATTATTGTCCTCCTCTTGCAGTCACTGAAGCCCTCCTGATTCCACCACCGTTCCTGCAAAATACAGCGGGTAAAATAAGTATTGAACACGTCACCATTTTTCTCAGTAAATATATTACTAGAGGTGCTAATGACATGAAATTTTCACCAGATGTCGGTAACAACCCAAGTGATCCATACATACAAAGAAATCAAACCATAAATGTCCAGAAATGAAGTTATTTGTAATGATGTGGAATGGCACAGGGAAAAAGTATTGAACACATGAAGAAAGGGAGGTGTAAAAAGGCATGGAAAGCCAAGACACCAGCTGAACTCTCACTAATTAGAAAACAAGCCTGCCCCTTGTCAGCGCAAATTAATATCAGCTGGTTCAGTCCCAAATGATGGCCAGGTATCACACAAGAACCATCTGATGATGGGTAAAAGTAAAGAGCTCTCTCAAGACCTTCACAACCTTATTGTTGTAAATCATAATGATGGCATCGGTTACAGAAGAATGTCTAAACTTCTGAAGGTTCCAGTGAGCACTGTTGGGGRCATAATTCAGAAGTGGAAAGAACATCATTTCACCATAAACCGACCACGACCAGGTGCTCCTCACAAGATTTCTGACAGAGGAGTGAAAAGAATTATCAGAAGAGTTGTCCAAGAGCCAAGGACCACTTGTGGAGAGCTTCAGAAAGACCTGGAATTAGCAGGTACGATTGTTTCAAAGAAAACAATAAGTAATGCACTGAACCACCATGGCCTGTATGCACGCTCACCACGCAAGACTCCACTGCTGAAGAAACAGCATGTTGAAGCTCCTTCAAAGTTTGCTGCACAACATTTAGACAAGCCTGTGTAATACTGGGAGAATATAATCTGGTCAGATGAGACCAACATTGAACTGTTTGGATGCCAGAATAAACATCATGTTTGGAGGTCAAATGGCACTGCACATCAGCCCAAAAACACCATACCAACAGTGAAGTTTGGAGGTGGGAACATCATGGTGTGGGGCTGTTTTTCAGCATATGGTACTGGCAAACTTCAAATAATTGAAGGAAGGATGAGTGGAAAAATGTACAGAGACATTCTTGATAAAAATCTGCTTCCATCTACCAGGATGATGAAGATGAAACATGGCTGGACATTTCAGCAAGACAATGAGCCCAAACACAAAGTCAAGGAAACTCTCGGTGAAACTAAAGCTGCTGGAATGGCCCAGCCAATCACCTGACCTGAATCCAACAGAAAATCTATGGAAAGAACTAAAGATCAGAGTTCATAGAAGAGGTCCACGAAACCTTCAAGATTTGAAGACTGTTTGTGTGGAAGAATGGGCCAAAATCACACCTGAGCAATGCATGCCACTAGTTTCTCCATACAGGAGGCGTCTTGAAGCTGTGATTGACAACAAAGGCTTTTGTACAAAGTGTTAGATAAATTTCAGTAAGTGTGTTCAACACTTTTTCCCTGTGCCATTCCACATTATTACAAATAACTTCATTTCTGGACATTTATGGTTTGATTTCTTTGTATGTATGGATCACTTGGGTTGTTACTGACATCTGGTGAAAATTTCATGTCATTAGCACCTCTAGTAATATATTTACTGAGAAAAATGTTGACGTGTTCAGTACTTATTTTACCCGCCGTAAATACCATTGTAAATTTGTATAAAACTTGTCTGAGACATTACCGTTTCACCTTGACACAAAAGTTACTAAAACCTAACATATACATTATGAACGTGTATTAGTTTTGTAAAGTTTTCTTTAGAGGTAATTTCAGTGGTGGGCAGCACTAATCTAAAAATTAGTTCCACCAGTTTTAAAACACTAACTCAAATACTTAGGTCCCCTAATTCTAAAGCACTAACGCACTGAAAGTTTTAGCAAAAGCTAATTTTGAAGCACTAAAACAACCCAGTCAACCCATGAACATACTTCAACAGACAACATGAGTCACATGTTGACATGTTGCTCTCACTGACTTTCCACAGCTGTATTTGAGTTCATATATTGTCACCTATAGTGGAAAAATGACACATGTATGAACAAAATGTGTGACATCTTTCACCCTCAGCTGTTAACATTAATGTTGATCAATAATATTTATAGATCTCAGTTAGTGCTTCTAAATCAAGCCCATAAATTTAGCTAATCCACTAATTTTAAAATCAGCAAAAGCCCTAAAGCACTAGGAAATTGTTTCCCCTATTAGTGCTTTAGGGGAACTGTGCCCACCACTGGGTAATTTTAAAAATATTTTTTGACCAGATGTTCCAAATACTCCTAAAACTTATATTAATTAAAAGCATTTCATGTAGAGTTAAAATCTTTAGAGCAATCTGAACCTAAAACTCTAAAAAGCCTCCCTGCTGATTTGACAATCATCTGCTGTTTGTAATTTTAATCAGATCAGTTGTATCCAAGTCAGATGCAGAGGAGGGCGATGAAGACTTGGCATTCACCTGCCATGGTGGTGGGTGAGGGTTGTCCTGTAATCAGTGGGTTGCTGGTTCGGTCCCCGTGAACATGAAGGAGGCTTAATGAATGTTTAGGACTGTTGTCAGTCTCATAAATTGTGACACGTTTAATGCAAAGTTGACATTGTAAAATAATAAAATGTCTTGGTTACGACAACTTGACATTAACCAAGAAACCATGGTAAGATACAATCGCATGACTCTGTAAATAAAGGATTGTCTCTGGACATTTAATTTAATTTAATTTAATTTAATTTAATTTAATTTAATTTAATTTAATTTAATTAATTTAATTTAATTTAAGTATTTATTTAAAAGGGATAATGCACATTAACTGACAAATGTGCCAGAGTTAGCCAAAGGCTATTTTTCATCTATTGTCCCTGGACTTGATAAAAACAAGAAAGGTCATACAAAACAAGGTTAAAATGACTCAGCTACATACAATTTGTCAATTATACAACAAAATACAACAATACAAATGAAAAAAAAATTATACAAACTATAAAAGTATAAAAATCATTAAAACTAATTTCCATATTAGTAAATTATATCATACCAATGTCAATTTGTCATAAATATATTTTTTGTCTTAGTTAACATTCATGTTCATGGCAGATATGTTTATGACAGAGTAATGTCAGTCTTATGCAGACCCCTTCAAATAAAGTGTTACCAAGAAGGGTTATTATTATTTTACAGTCTCGATTAACCTGCAGAACTTCACCAACTTCCTGTTTGAGCGAGCATCGTTTGAAATCCCAGTTCTGTGGGGAATGGGTTACTGCGCTTAAGGGTCCTATTTTCCCTTTCCCTTCTCGCCCTCCCCGACCCCTCAGGCAGTGACAGCTGTGTGACTCCGAGTTTTCGAGTCTGGGGGATGTCTCACATGTATTCCTCACAGATTTCGTGCGTTTCAACTCCATCCTACTTTCATCCCACTCCGAGCTTTGATTGATCTGTTTTAACGCACATCCCGTCCATTGGTTAGATTTGCTGAGGGTGGGGTCTCACTTAGGAGCGGTTGACGTGGCGCTCGTCCGGGTTTCTGACAGGGACGCTGTCTGTGTTGGAGCAGAGAGACAGAAAAAAAAGTGATTTGAGGGGAAGATAAAGGAGGAGTGAACTGTAGAATGAAGGAGCTTTGAGATGTTTTTGCTGCCAGGCTCTCCTGTGCGCATCAGATGGAGCATCAGGAGGAGCGGGGACACAAACTGTGTCCTTTTCACAGCCAGCTGAACATCAGGTGAACGTGCCCAACAGCAGCTCCCCCTCCTTGTCTCTGCTGGCTTCTGTTTCGTCACGGTAGGAGCCGAGAGCGCGGGACAGGTATGATCAGAGGCTCCGCGCCCTGACGCGCTCCTGCTGCGTGCGAGTTCGGACCGGCGTGGACTTGTAGCATGAAGCGCCATGGCTTGGTGTGACCGCGGGGTTCAAACGCTGCTGGCCACGGTGGGGGCTTTCGCTGCTTTCAGCCTGATGACCATTGCCATCGGCACGGACTACTGGCTCTACTCGCGGGCGTACATCTGTAACACCACCAACGCCACGACGGACGAGACACAGACTCAGCTCAGAACCAAGAAGGGAGATCTCACTCACTCCGGTCTGTGGAGAATCTGCTGCATTGAAGGTAAATCTGCCCAAAGTTGTGAACACCTTTGCTTTTTTTAAATTTAGCCAAACACACACATCAAAGCTTTATTTTATGATGGAAACGGTTGCGCGCAATGAGCGCGCAAAGAGCGCACTCCTTTTACGCACGCCAAATCTGTTTGGACAACGAGTCGGTAGTGAGAACGTGTTCGTTTGGAGCAACTTTTACGGGATATACAGGCAATATAACAAAGCTTGAAGAGATTCTTTGAATTGTAGGATACAGATGTTTTGTCAGCTTTTGCAATTCATTGTTGAAGCTCAGGCGGAAATTCTGCCAAAGCTTGCGGTGCCAATCCGGCGCGTCTGAAGCCCATTCACTCCGGAGCCGGCAGGAAATGTGCGCGCTTATTAGTCGACTTTCATTCATGCCTTCATTGCATCTGATGCTGTTGCTCGGCAACATCTATGAAATTGCTATGGAAACATGCCCGGCGATTTAAAAATAGATGACTCTGAGTTCACGTCATGTCCGAGAAAAAAAAAAGAAAGAACAAAAAATGAGAACATCCCATTAATATTTGTTTTCTCCCGAATTGTCATCCCATTTATTTTCTTTCTCTCTGTTTGATTATTGAGTAATTTACCGGATCTGGGTGTTTGAAAGGGAGGTGCGCTGGCAGTGACGTCTTTTTTCTGAAGCAGACAGACTCTCATTGACCAATCTTCCTTCCGACCACCCCTTGACTTCTCGCCTCAGCTGTCAATGAGAGCCACTGTGCCTGGGTGGGTTTGTTCGGCACCGACGTCTGCATGACGCACAGACAGGGACAATTTTCATTAGAGTAATATGAAATAAAACACATTCAGTGCTTTCTGAATTCATTATTTACAAAGATAAACGACCAAATATACTTCTGAAAACAGCTGGGTACAAGACAATCCCTTGTTTTAGGTTTTCATTGTGTGTGTTTAGTTTGAATCTGAAATGATTATGAAAACTTCAAACTTGAAGGATGTCAATAATCTCTGGCAGGAGCATCCATGAAACGTTTCAACAGAGCAGAGCTGCCATGATGTGACTGTTATTTCTTAAGCAAATAGAAAATGGAAGCACATCCCCATAAAAAACTATTCACTTTCCTTTCTGGGCATTTCTCACTAACATTTAGACTGCTATACAGTAAGCAAAAATCAGTTAAGATCATCCAAGGACTAACTGGTGTTTCATGACACACAGCAACTTTGGGAATCACATCTTTACAGCACCTGCCAAAAGGTTTTCAGAACAAGAGTCATCTCAGGACAAAAGAGGGGAAAAAAACACAAGTGAAAATGATAAATATAATTCAGATCCAGATTTAATACAAAACAGTCATTTCATACCAAATATAATATAGGCCTATATATTCTCAGAAAAAAATATCTAAGGAATCCATCCCATCCTCAGCATCACTTTCATGACAGTGGAAAGAATGACTTCCTTTTAACCTCCAGCAGAGCCAGGCTCTGAGCAGCATCTGCCTGAACCAGCTGGGCTTTGAGAAGAGACATGGACTAACACAGAAGGGTATCCTCACAGACACAAACTTCAAATTGGCTCCAAAAAAACAAGTATAACTGAATGTCCTGATGCATCTCAGTAATCCAGGTAAAAAAGAAAAAAAATTGTGTAGGTCTTCTGGACGGGTTCTTCTCTAATGAAACGTTTCGTCTCTCCTCCAAGAGACTTCTTCAGTCTGAGAGTTTCAGGCAAAATTCAGGCTTTTAAGCACTGCCTCCATGTGACTGATACTCACATCACATGGCTATCGTTGACACCTAATTAACACCTATTGTTAACAGGGGGTGGAGTGATACTGGCAATAGCCGCGCTGTAGGAGGGGGACAACTGAAAACGGAGGCCTCCACCTCTGTTTAATGATGGACGGTCTTTCTTCACAAAAATGGCTTCTTTTACTCCTCTCTCAAACCAACGTTCCTCTCTATCAAGAATGAGAACATCCTCATCTCTGAAAGAGTGACCGCTGGCCTGTAAATGAGTGAAAACTGCAGAGTTCTGGCCATTAGATGTAGCTCGTCTGTGTTGGGACATTCTTTTGAACAGTGGCTGCTTTGTTTCCCCGACGTATAACTGGTCGCAGTCCTCCTGGCACTTAACAGCATATACAACATTGCTCTATTTGTGCCGGGGCACCGGATCTTTGGGATGAACCAGCCTTTGCCGTAATGTGTTTTGGGGTATAACTGAAGGCTTTGCCCCCCCCCCCCACCTTATTTTTTAAATTTATTACTATTCTTCTTTTTACTTTTAGAAACTCTAGGAACCATAAGTAAACCTGCAGTCTGAGGGTGATCTGTTTGGGAAAAATAGAACAATTAAATTTTAAATCTGACGTGGAAACAAGCATGGATCAATTAGAATGAGGGGTTAGCTAGTGTTTCAGTAAAGTGTACTGCTGTTTTTAATGTCCAGTATTGGTCAAATTAGAGTTGTCTGGGGTGGGACTCCCTGTAAAAACTTCAGATAACATTGGTTTATAAACAGATTGGAGCTGTTTTAAGACGGCATCGGTCCACTTTGTCAGAAAATAATTGTTCTCTCAGAACCCTGCTTCAAAAGTTTTGAACTATTCCTTTTAAAAGAGCTGAATGTTTTGAGCCCAAAACAAAAGCGCATTTGGCTTTCCCAGCAATTTCTTTGTTAGAACAGCTTATTTTTCTATGTGTGTTTGTTTCTTTGTGGCTCAGACAGTTAGCATTAAGTTTCCCATTTTCTGAGCCATCAGAGCCCACCTGCAGAGAGACACAAAGACACACTGTCAGAGATGGAACAGTGCCGGGCCTGTCCTGTGGCGAAGGTGGACAGATGCGATGAGTGTCCTGGTGTGTTGTGATACGATAGTTTCACTTCGATGTGTTTTTGCCCAAAACTATAAGCCGCTGCGAGGTGGCTCAGTTGTCATGGAGACCCATCAGTGCAGAGGAAAAAGACAAGCAAAAGAAGACCCCCCCACCCCCTACACACACCACACACACACACACATTACCCTTCACAGACAAACTGTATTCCCTCCTCCGGCCACGGTGACAAACACACCGGGGTTACTGATGGTGATGGCTCTGTGTGCATCACAGCTGCTGGGGAAAACATGGCTGTAATACAGCAACTACACTTCCCAACATGTGACAACACATCACTGCGAGACACAACATCTGCTCAGCACCCCTTTAGCTCCATTTTCACTTTCAGTGAACGGATAATAAATGTGTTCAGTGGCCTCGCCTTTTCTTCAGCAGGTCAAAGGAACAATCAGTAAGCAGGGTGTTTAAATTATATATTTAGGTAAAGTCAACACCTCTTTTATTGCATTTCATAGCAACTCTTCAGGGTTTTTTTTGTTGTTTAATTTACTGTTTGTTTTCCAACATTAACATTGTGAGGTCAACACCCACAAAGTGCACTTGTTGTTGCAACAGAATACATTTAACGCGCAGCAAGAATGTGAATAATCTAATATTCAACAATCCAATTAGCGGGATCATATTTACAGTAAACGGCTCAGCTGGCGCTGGATTGGAGCGAGTGGAGAGCCAGCTGTTCTTTCCTTGGAGGGGTAGGGTCCAGCAGATGTGTTTGTGTGTTTGTGAGGAGGTGTTAGTTTGGCATGTGTTGGGGGTCACTTTGTTATTTTCAGGCAATTTGTAATCAAAATGCAGCCACGGAAAAGCCATGCGGGGGGCACTAATTAACCAGCAGGCCTCAACATCCACCTGGATCATGTCATCCTCTTCACTCCCTGATCGCTCTTTCTTTCATCTCTAAAAGCTTCAATGCCTCCATTTTGATAAGTATTTTCTGGGTCATGACTTTTTCTCTTTTTTTTTCCAGTTTCTAAAAGTACCAAGAGCTTTAATAAAAGAAAAATGCTCTGCATAAACTGACAATATAACAGTTTTATTCTTTACATGCACAATGAAAACAGGGACTAATAAACAAAGTCATTATTTCTTGTCAGTCAGTTTTTAGAGGATGTGTTTGCTAGGTGTTGATATGAAAATACATTCATAGGTGTGTTTGTCAGGATGTAACGTTAAAGAAAAACAGAAAGAAATGGAAACGATTTTGGAAAACAACTTGGAAAGAAGACAGCATGAGCAAAAAATACATTTTGATCTTTTGTTTTCAGAAAGTTTGGGGCGATTTTGTCTCGTAACATTTTATTGTTTAGCTTAGTAGAATATTTCAGTGTCTATTAAGATTTATTTGATTCCTTAAAGTGGTGCTATTGTGTAAAATGACCTTTTTTAAGCTTTATATCATGTTAAACATCCCCAGAATTTTGCTTTGATTCATTCATTCATGTTTGGAAATCCTTGAATCTCTTGTGGTAGCCATATGTGGAGCTGCCTAAAAGCTTTCTCATACAAAGAACTGCCTATTCCTGACGCTCAGTCTGCAGCCAAGCTCCCGCCCCACAGAGCACCCCCCCTCACCTGTAATATTGTTGGGAAGATGTGCTGAAGTGGGAGTGTCAGAAATGGTAGGAAGTTCTTCAAGAGAGAGGCTAATTTCAAACTGTTTAGATGGACTAGTCTAATTTATTTTTGAAGTTTACAGCTTTTTTTACAACTGAAGGTTGCATAATTACATTGGTAAGTACCCCCCCCCCCACCCCTTAAATGAACAATTACATACTATATATGTATAATTTAAATCCCAAACTCTTCCTTTTTTTGTTCCAACACATCACTGTGAAGCATATTACCATAAAGTTTTTCTTTGGCTTAAAGAAAAAGAGAGAGAGAGAGAGAGAGAGAGAGAGAGAGAGAGAGAGAGAGAGAGAGAGAG
>NW_013954364.1:0-6923 GCF_001266775.1 Austrofundulus limnaeus | reverse complement strand
GTGTGTGTGTGTGTGTGTGTGTGTGTGTGTGTGTGTGTGTGTGTGTGTGTGTGTGTGTTGTAGGCATCAATCAAGGCAGTTGTTACAGGATCAACCATTTCCCCGATGACAACGACTACGACACAGACAGCTCAGAGTATCTTCTGCGTAAGTTTTGCCCACTCACTCTTTTTTTTTAATCTGTCATTGTTAAGGCTGCCAGACGTTCATTGTGTCTAAACTGAACAATTGACATTTTTCATAAACTGATACACTGATAAGAAAAGCGCAAGTTTCATTAAAACATGGCAACATTTTAGTGGAAAAGCTCTACTTATATAGACATGCAAACACAAAATAGGAAACATAATTTAACCATGAGCTTAAAAATAACAAGAAAGCACATTTAAAGGGTTCTCWAAAGTGTTTATTAAAAATTATCCTTTTTATTTCTTTATATATCAAAAAATGTTCAGAGGCCATGCTTTTTTTTTTACTGAGCTTATGAAATATAATTCAACCTTCTATTCCTCCTCCTCATTTGCTCCTGCTAATGAGGTGAGTTTTGGGTTTTGTCRAAAGTCTGAGAGGTCTTCTTTGTTCCTTTTATCTTTTAGGCAAAATGTGAAACAGRCTTGCTTTTAAAAAATGGTCCTTTTCTAACTGAATATTCATTAAATATTAGAAGAGTGAAGATAAGGATGGCCGGGTGTAACAAAACAACAACATGGGTCTATGTTTATTACACTGAGCACATGATGCTATTTGAGTTTTAAATAAGTAAAGCATGTTTTAGTTCATCTGGGCYCACAGGAAATCAATGTGTATATTATATAGTAACTGCTTCCACCATTATTATATGACCTCCCCTGAAAACACATTAACTTCATAATTCSTCTGAAATACAAAGAGTACTCTTTGCTACATGTTTCCATTTTTCTGAGTCAAGCATAAAATCAGTTATAAAATACAACGATGATGCACTCAATGCTCTCTGCTAACAGAYTTGACCTGGAAGGACAGGCAGCATTAATTACAGATTACCATTTCAAATGGATAAGAGAGCAGAGGAATACATTGCAATCCCTATCAAAATGTTGAACATGCATTAGTTTTTAAGGACATTTTGTGGATAACTCTCTGCTACTTCCACWCCAGCTTGTAGCACAGTGTGTAAAACTGACCGAGCCATGTTTATGTGAGCTATAGTTGATCAGCTGTGGTGGTCAACTTGAACTGACTTGATGTTAGTTGGTTTGAAATTAACTGGCTGTAGCCGTGSATCCAATGTTTATTTTTTAAGAGTTCCTTAAATTTTTCTACAGTTTGTGATGTATTTTGCTGAAAATCGAACAAACAACCACACACAGGCATAGGAAGTCAGATGATTGCAGGTTTTTCATGGGAGCAGGTGTTATAATGTAAACAATAAAGATAATAAAACATGTTCCCAAAACATTCTATCCATTGCCATTCTGATACGTTGATTCAGTATGCCTTTTACATGACGAACAAGTTGGCTTACCAGAATTTGGAAGAAGTTTAGTTTAGTTTGTTTTGTCAGCCCAAATAAAGGAGGTTCTAATGAAAGGCTGCACAGCTGAATGGGTTCAGCCATCCTTGAACAGGCAAAAATGATGACTCACGTTTCATGTGGTGATAGTCGGTGAGTGCTGTTGTTGAAACCCACAGCTGATTAGCAAAGCTTTGTGATAAAARGGCTTCAAAGAGTAATTTATCCAGGAGAGATGGTGGAAAAGTGTTTAGACTGAATTGACAATAAAGTCGTCCATCTTCTTGACTTAYGACTTCTGTCAATACTCATGCTCCTTGACCTGAGCTCTGCCTTTGACACCATCTCTCACCCCATCCTCATCAACCGACTAACCTCTACGGCATCTCAGACACCCCCCTGGACTGGTTTAAATCCCATCTTTCAGACCGCACTCAGTTCAAACAACTCAAGTCCTTCCGCTCCCAGTCTTCACCCATCTCCACCGGTGTTCCCCAAGGTTCTGTACTCGGTCCTCTACTTTTCATAATCTATCTGCTCCCGCTTGGCCACATCTTCCGTAAATTTGGTATCCATTTCCACTCTTATGCCGACGACACTCAACTCTACATTTCAACAAAACCGAACTCCACCTTCTCATCCTCCACTGTTACCGACTGCCTCAATGAGCTCAACAACTGGTTCTCTAACAATTTCCTCCAACTAAACAATAACAAAACTTAACTCCTACTTGTTGGGACAAAAAWCTCCATTTCCAAATCCCAGCATCTTCTCTTCACTCTTAACAACTCTGTTCTTTCCCTTCYCCTCAGGTCAAAAACCAAGGTGTCTTCTTTGACACCACACTCTCTTTCAACTCGCACATTGACAATGTGACCCGAACTGCCTACTTTCATCTTCGCAGCATTAACTGTCTCCGTCCTTCACTCATCCCCCGCTCCACTGCCATCCTTGTACACAGCCTATTAACATCCAGGATCGACTACTGCAACTCCCTACTGTTTGGCCTCCCCAATAAATCTCTTCACAAACTACAGATGGTTCAGAACTCAGCAGCCCGTGTAATCACTCAAACCTCATCCTCAGCCCACATCACTCCAGTACTACAACAGCTCCACTGGCTCCCAGTTAAATCCCGCATCATCTTTAAAATTCTCCTACTCACCTTCAAAGCTATCCACAATCTTTCCCATCCTTACCTGTTTGACCTACTAAACATCTCCACACCCTCGTGCTCTCTAAGATCTGCCTCCTCCCTCCAACTCTCYGTACCCACTGGCCGCCTCATCACCATGGGGAGCAGACCTTTCAGCCGCTCTGCTCCGCAGCTCTGGAACTCACTACCCCATGGATTACGCAATACCACCTCTCTCTCCCTGTTTAAGACTGGCCTGAAGACACATTTTTTCGAATTAGCCTACCACTGTTAACTCCTATTTTCAATATACTGTATGTATGTTTTTGTTGTCCACACTTCTATGTTTCTCCCCCCACAACCTCATTGTTCAATTTGTCTACATTTTTGTATTTTATTATATGACTGTTCTGTACTCCGCATTTCTGTTTCTCCCACACTACCCTTATGCATATACATGTATATACATTTTTTTCTTTTTCTATTGTACATTGTCCTTGGGTGTCATGAAAGGCGCTTTATAAATAAAATGCATTATTATTATTATTGTTATTATTATTATTATTATTATTATTATTATTATTATTATTATTATTATTATTATTATTATTATAAAGTGTGCTGCTTAATTAATGTACAAACTCTGGTGGTGCGTTGTTCTGTTCTGGTCATCAATGCTAAAGAGACTCTTTAAAGTCTAATCAAGAACTGGCTATTGATTGGTGCTAAAACCATTCTGGTCTTCCTCCAGGTATAGTTCGTGCCTCCAGCGTGTTCCCCATCCTCAGCACCACCCTGTTGATGCTCGGGGGCATGTGTGTCGGCGTGGGCCGGGTCAACAGCAAGACAAACAACGTCCTCCTCAGCGCAGGCATTCTTTTTGTAGCTGCAGGTGAGATGGATGACACAGTACATGCTCCCAGCGAGGAGCAATCATGTGGGCTGGAGTTCCTAATGAAGAAGGCTGTGGCACTCAGGATCCCACGCTGTACTTAATCAAAGGTGCACTTATAAAGACAAACTTGATTCTTCCCCGAGGAAGGTCAGAATGTCGTTTCACTCAACGTACAAGTGACCAACGTGGAAATCTGTCATTAAGAGCTCAAGAAATTACAAAAGAGCTGCAAACTTTGGCTGATGGATGACTTTGCACAGTGTGTGTTCACAAGTCTGGTTTCATTTACTATGTAGTAAAATCATGAATGAATGGTTTTGTGAACACATTTCACATTTCTCTTTCTTCCTTCCTATTTTTCAGGTCTTAGCAATATAATTGGCATCATCGTTTACATCTCCAGCAATGCTGGTGACCCAAGCGACAAACGTGACGATGACAAGAAGTACACTTACTCCTATGGATGGTCGTTCTACTTCGGCGCCCTCTCCTTCATTGTGGCCGAGACTGTGGCCGTCCTCGTCATCAACATCTACATCGAGAAGAACAAAGAAGTCCGCTGGAAGGCGCGACGTGAGTTCATCCGTTCGCTCTCTTCCTCGTCCCCTTACTCAAGGATACCAAGCTTCCGCTACCGCCGACGGACGTCTCACGCCAGCTCTCACTCCACGGAGGCCTCCAGGGAGAACTCGCCGGTTGTTGGCCTGAAAGGGGCGCCGTCCTCCAGCGGCCCTCTGGACGAGCTGTCCATGTATGCCCTGGCYAGAGACAGCGTGACGGAGAACACGTACAGCCCAGAGCACGAGAGCAGCGCCGAGTTCCTCCAGGTCCATAACTGTTTCCCAAATGATTTAAAGGACGGGGTGAACCGCAGGACCACGCCTGTGTGAGAGGTGCACTGTTGAGCTTCAAATTCACCTGAATGGGAAAGAAAAGGATGCAAAAATCCATGTCCTGCCCCCCCTGGAGGCTGAGCATTTGTGGCTTTCTGCCCTGTTAGAGAMAGTGTCCATTTTGAAATGACCAGCGTAAGTCAAAAAAACAAAAAAATGAGCCAATGACCCAACTTGGGAAAATGACATTGCTATTTGAAACCATCAATGCAGAACAGAGTTATTATTGTCTGTGCTGTAGCCAATCCAAAATGAACTGTGAGCAGTAATTATTCTTACACTTTGTGGGTAAACTTGAGAGTGAAACCTTGAGACGTGTTCTTCTGCAGTATTTTACTTGTAAATCAAACATCTTGGTGCTAAATAAGAGATGGCTTTCAACTTGAAAGTGTTGCATTTGTATGTGATGTTTTGTGCTCATCTTTTAATCGAACCATCGGTTTGAAAGAGACAACACTCACAAGAGTGCAGCTGGGAATCAGCATCTTTACAGAATGGTCTGTCGAGTTGTGATATAACACATGTTTAGCTACCTTTTTCCAGATTTTGTCTCCCTTCTCACCATCTCTTCCTTAAAACACATTCCTCTCTGACATTCGTCACAGCGTGGAACAAAATGACTTCTGTTCAGTGGTCTCTTTTTATTCCTTTCCATAACAGTCTGCCATGTTTCCATCACACCCTCTGATGGATGTGTTGTTTGGGATCTGCCTGTTCTGGATAAAAGAACCAACAGAAAGAGAGAAAAATAACAGGAGGCACCCAGAACTGTAAAACAACACAAGTCAGGACTTCCTTTGGCTCTGACTGGAGCCCTGGCATCGAGTGTTTAACGGATCAAAATCACAGCCAGACAGGGAATCCACGTCTGTCCATCAGAAAGCCTGAGAGTCCATCTGGCTGCCTCACCCCAAACAGAAGCAAAGAGAGCTGTGTGAAACTGAAGGATGTGGTTCAAAATACAGTATGAGTGTGTGTGTGTGTGTGTTTGTGCTGCTATCCTGCAGGCCCATGAATGCTCTGTTCTTTTAGTACTCTCAGGAATTACAGTGAAGTCGTGACTGGTTGAACTTCAACGTTTTTCTTTGCCATCGTAACAGGAGATGGACCAGTGATGAAGAAAAACCTCCACAAATGACTGAAGATTAGAAGAAAAGGAAGTACAAAATGCCATTCCTGTKTTTGGTAAAATGCTGTGAGTGTTTGCTTGAGTTCGCTCTAAGAACCACCTGGAGTGGGTTTCTTCAGAGGTGGGCTCAGTCAACCACAGAGTCGTGTTGTGAACCTGATAACGCCATTGGAGATAACACTTCATTTATCCAGATGAGCACATGTACAAAAAATAAAAAAAGCCATCAGTGTACCATTTTTATATTTAAGTCTGAGAAGGAGTCAATACTTGTTTGTAATGTAAAGCTGTAAATAGAAGTAAAATAAAAAAAGAAACTAATGTAAACAGAAAAATCAAAGCATTATTTAGCTCAGTAATGATGCTTTGATGAGTCTGAACATGCTCATGTAACTCAGTGTACCTTTTTATATTTAGTTCTAACTAATTTTGCTGTTATGAGTCAGTGAGTCTATGAAATATTCTGTTTTGTAAAGTGAAGTACAATGAGTATCTTTAGAAGAAGAAACTATATTTTCTATTACATGTATTGGCAGCTGTACTTTACTCTGTGTGCTTATACTGATTTATGGCTTACTATATATTGAAGCACTTTCTCAGTTTTATTCAAGGAACAAAAAACATGAATTTTAAAAGGGAACTTGATGAGTTGCACATAATTAAAAGGGAAATAAACTAAGGCAGCCTTGCATTTAAAAAGGTCTTTTTCCTGTTATAGTACATTCAAAACCAAATTTATCACTATTGTAAAGGTATTTTCAGTGCCTTTGCTCTTTTTATGATTGACTACATTTCCTGCTTTTATTGTTCTTATTAGAAAAATGTATTTTAATTTATGCTCTGGCCCAAACATATTGTACTTAGACAAATAAACAAAATCAGGGTTACAATGTTTGTACCTGGGTGGTGATTTCTGCAGCCTGGCTGTGAACTATAAATCCCTGTGCATGTCTACAACGTTTAAAATGACTTTTTAGTGTAGTTTAAGATACTTGACGTGGGTTCATGAGCTGCTTTTTGAATGGGACAAGCACATGTGTATGTCAAGAAACTTTAAGACATTAATGGGTAATGCTTTTATTTCATTTTTTTTTTTGCATATTCTTCTTGACCAAATAAACTCCAACAGTTTTCAACAATTTTCAGCATAAGTGCATAAAAATAATCTTGAAAATTGATGATATTTTAACTTTAATAGTTAAATCTTAAAAATAATGGTTTATGGCTATAGTACTTGGACTAATCTTCTACCACAGCACATTTTTAACTTAATATCTATAAAATGAATTTTATTACAATTATCTATCTATCTATCTATCTATCTATCTATCTATCTATCTATCTATCTATCTATCTATCTATCTATCTATCTATCTATC
>NW_013954363.1:23619-30455 GCF_001266775.1 Austrofundulus limnaeus | reverse complement strand
ACTTTATGCTCTTTCAACAGGTCAGAAACTGTCCCAGACACATGGGAATGTGGAGGAATCATCTTTCAACAATAATGTATTTATTATGCCCTTCTGTGCCGTGCTCATGTATTTATCCATGTGCCCGCTTATCTTAGCCGCTATGATGCCTGACATGAGCTTCCATGTTGTGCTTCCATGTTGTAGAGAGATATCCTGTCTCTCTACAACCTGTAGAGAGACAGGTTGTAGAGAGCTACTACAACCTGTAGTTGTAGTAGCTCTCTACAACCTGTTGGGGCTTCCAAACTGTGTGTATTCTGTTTGGATGCCAGAATACACATCATGTTTGGAGGTCATATTAGAACTAAACCTTTCCAAACATCTGCTTTGGAAGGGTTCAGTCCCATCCAAAGCAGATGTTACAATAATAAGTCCCTATATATATATGCTAACAATGCAATATATACCTCATTGCTAAATATTAGCATATACCAATAAGCAATACAGAGAGAACATGAGGCTTTCAAGCCCAGATGTCCCTTTGCCGCAGACAAGCCGAGTCTATTATTAAACACGACCTGCTGCCAAATTTAGATGGTGATTAAGTGTGGGTCACATTCTGGCTTGAGGCTGTAGTGACTAAAACGAATGGAGCATTTGTTGTTTCCCTTACATTTGATGCATCATGTTTTGTGAGCTCCACAACTGAGACCCACACCCTCTGACACACTATCACAGGAAATTACAGTAACTCTATGTTTTCAGCTTTTAAAGGTTTTGTAAATACATAAATATATAAATATATACATAATATAAAACAGTCTCTTGGGTCAGTTGATCATCTGCTCCATACTTACAGCCCAAACTGAGAGGTGACAGATCCTTCTCTGTTGCTGACTCAAAATTGTGGATTGACCTTCCACTAAATGTCAGACAGTCTCCTTCTCTCTCAGACTTTAAGTCTCCTTTARAAACACATTATTATGCACTTGCTATTGGCTCTGAGTTGGTTGAAAAACTTCACTGTGTACTACAGCTTTTTTTAGCTGTTTGTGGTCTTTTCAAAATGTTTTGTATTTTTAAACTCATGTAATTTACTTCATGTCTTTGATGTGTATGTTTCATTGTATGACATTTTGATTGGCCTTGTGCTGTTTTAAGTGCTCTATAAATAAAAGTGGCACAGTATGGTATGCTTAAGTGTAAATGTATGTGTAGATCTAATTTTTTAATATAAAAAGGTTCCTTTTTCCAAGTAATTCTTCTTTTCTCACGATGCCAATTTCAGACATTTCAATGTGGTTTTAGTTCCTCACTGCTGGTTTCATATTATCTTTATTTCATTGAGCATCAAGAAGCAAAGTAATTTTCCTTAAAAGGAAGTAAAACAACAGATTTGATATAAACTTTATTTCATCGTACCAGTTATATTCTGCCCTTGTTGAAGACAGACAAAGAAACTAAGTTGTGTAAAAACAAAAAGGGAATCTTCACCTTTAAACATAAAAGGCAAGGGAATGGTGACAAACATTATCCATCAACCACTAAATTCAAAGTTTTTACTTTTTTCCTTTCTGACAAGGTGGTAAAAAGTTGTTAAAGTTGCTGTTACAAGTGGAGGACAAAGAATTTAATAAGGCACTCTTTTTTTCTATGGTGATGCAATAACTGTGAGTAGAAGGTTAAAAGTGTGTCAGTGCTTAATAAGCATGATTAGCCACAAACAGTGACTCTCCACCAGCAGCGCTGGCTCCAGAAGAAACATATTTACCCTGACAGGCCTGGTTGTTAGCCTGCAAGAGAAGAAAAAGAAAAACAACATTAATACACGTGTAAAAAGCCAAGAAAGTATTTTTAATGCTAGCTATTTTTACTCAGTATTCACACATACCAGAGCTCTCTTGACAAACTCTTCTTGGCAAGCCTTTCCATTCTCCTTCTTGCCTCCCCAGGCTTTCAGGGCAGAGGCCTGCAGGGCACGGCCATATGAGAAGGTCAGAGCCCAGGGCCTGTGCAAAGGGCACTGGTTCATGGCATTCAGATTGACGGAGGCCTCCTCCTCGCTCTGGCCACCAGAGAGGAAGGTTATTCCTGTGCAACAAAAAGAAAGAAAGTGTAGCAGTACGCTTCTTTATGATAACTAACCCTTGTTGCGTGAATTATTCAATCAAGAATTTAATGTGTGCCAGCAGGATTGTGATTCCAATTTTACCAGGGACTGCAGGGGGGACGGTGCGGCGCAGGGCTGTAACAGTGGCCATGGCAATCTCCTGGTTGCTGTACTTGTGTGAGCAGGAGTGTCCAGGGGTAACCATGTTGGGTTTGAGCAGGGTGCCCTCCAAGTAGACATGGTGGTCAGACAGGGCTTTGTAGACGGCCGCCAGAACCTTCTCRGTGATGTACTGGCAGCGCTTCAGGTCGTGGTCGCCGTCAGGGAGAATCTCAGGCTCAACAATGGGGACGATGCCGTGCTGAGGAAGGCAGGAACAAAACGTCTTGTGTGATTACACTGCATATAATATATATCTGATTTCCATTATGTTCTGTTGGTAGAGATTAAGGAACTGCAATTTTTAAACTCACACCAAAATTCATAAATCTTAACATTATTGGTCTTCTGGTTTAGCCAAATTTACAAAGCAGATGTTACAATAATAAGTCCCTACAGAAATACTTGCATATATTTGCTTTCACAGTAGAAAACACTTATCAAATGTGTTCCAGCCAAACAAATAGGAAGTGGGTGGATTGRAGGGTTGATAACAAAAAAAGTGCATGTCATGCTAAATAAGACAGCTGTTTCCTGGTGCAGTAAGTTCAAGCAGTAATTTTAACAACACATTCCATACTTAAAGTGACAAGTCTGTTGTTAGGCAGAAGTGATACCTTTTATTCTCAAATTGGGTTTACCAGGAGGTCTTTAATACCTGTAAAAACAATTAATCTGTTTAGTGTCTCACCATCTGGCAAATGCTAGCATAGCGAGCCAGGACATTGGCGTTCTCAATGATGGCCAGTCTTGAGGGAGTGGTAGGGGTGATCTTCAGAACACAACGCCATTTGGCAAAATCAGCCCCATCCTTCTTGTACTGTGCACAACGCTCATACAGTCCATCAAGACCTGACAGGGAGAGTGCATATTAGAACAGTTTGACAAAAGCATTAAAAGCTGATGATGTATTGTTCGCCTTTGCTCACCCTGGGTGGTTGTTTCGCCGTTTGTTCCAGCCAGGGGGACGACACCCTTGTCGACCTTGATGCCAACCACCATGCCTCTTTCTTTGAGGTACTGTGTGAAGAGTTTGCCATCATCGGTCTTCTGGTACATGGTCTCGTGGAAGAGGATGACGCCACCAATGCAAGGCACGATGCGGTCGTCAGCAGTGAAGAGGAGCTGGCGGTACAGCCTCCTGTTCTCCTCAGTGTTCTCAGCATTGATGCTCTGGAAGCGCTTGGCCACGCTGCCTGCAGATTAATAAAAAAGAAACATTAGACGTACTGAATGTACTGCTTTTTTCTAAATGTTATCTAAAGTGTCCATATACAGTAAAGAATGCTTAATCATCAGTTATATTGTCTTCCTATTGCTTTTTTAAAACAAATTTCTGTAAGATTGTTGCAATCAACTTCTGCATACATTGTAGATTTTTAGACATTTATGTGTCAAGATATGCAGTTCATTCAGGATATTCCAGCTATGTTTTTGTAACTTTTAGAGTTTTCAGAATATTTAACTTTGTTTATAAATATTTTCGCCATAGAAACACATCAAGATCTTTTTTAATTGCTTCAGCATACTTGTTCTATTTTTTGCCTTCTTTTGAACTTTTAGTTTTTAGCAACTATTCTGCTACTGTTAGGTTTCAGATAGACTTTTGCTACTTTCACTTTGTAGTTAGCTTTCAGCTGACATTTTGCTTTTTTTTTAGCTTCAACATCTATAGTTAGCTTCAGCTTTTCCAGCAAATCTTAGCAAAGCATTCACACTGCATTTTTGGAGAAAATGCAATTTGTCTATTTTTTTCAACGTTCATTTTAATTTAGATTTTGGGTGCTTTAATGACAAAATGCTATTTTGAAAAATCTCATTTCCCATTTGGTCCAAAATAACTTGTGTATTTGGACTTATGGCTCTGGTCGGTTGATTGGTCAAAAGTAAAGTTCTGGAAAGATGAACAATTGAAGAGGGCTGACATGATGGCCAGGTTATTATGACAGCTAGTGGTAGAGCTAAGTATGCAGGAAGGAGGCTGGGGCACCAATCAAACTGGAGTTGTGTTTTTTACTAAAAAAGATTATCTGRTTTTAGCATGGAGTTTGTTTTTTGTAACTTTCCAGATCGTGTTATTACTACTTCACGTAGATGTCTTCTTGGTTTATTGTGTTATAAAGAGTTTAATACATTATTCTTAGTATTCTGATTACTGTTGACTTCTCAAATACTTACCAGTGGACTCATCTGCAGCAAGGATTCCCTTGCCAGTAGCAACAATCTTCTGAGCAATATCACTGAGCTCCTTCTTCTGCTCAGGAGTGAGGAAAGGGTATGCGTGAGGCATCCTGACTCTGGATAAAAGAAGAGACACAACTTCTTATTATAAGAGACAGAGAGTCCCCAGTTTGACAGACAGAGGGGAAAAGTTCAGCAAAACTGCAAAGCTACATCTTTGCTCTAGAGGTTTTGGTTTCCTGTGGGAAAGTGTTAGATGAAAGGAGGACATGAAAGTACAAAGGAAGTGGTGAGGAAAAAGTGTGTCGTTTAGTTTTCCTGTCTATGTTTTGTTAAGAACCAAACTCTACACGTGTGAACGCATTTAATGCAGCTATAATCACCGCAGAGGTTCCCCCTCACTTCTCTCTTTTTTCAAAGCCCACTCCACTCCACCTAGTCTTGAGCCTGCACTATGAATAGGCTGCACTAAATTTAAACCATGCACTTGTGCATTGCACAAAGTATTTCAGTTGAAAGCAAGAAACCACTTGCAGAGTAACRATGTTATTCGCAGTAAGATTCTCATGCAGACAATTCTGATAAACTTAGACTCAGAACTTGGTCAGACTTGTGAGTCACAGAAGCCTGCACTGACATTTGAAACATGGTTGTTTTGTAGCAGCTTGTAATGTGTTGTGGATGAGCTCAAACACTCACTGTTAAACTGGAGAGTATAATTTTGGTCAGGCAGGGTCTTACAATACTGTATATAAGTCATAAAAATATGTAAGGATGAATGGAATTTTTCATGGAAGTAAATCTCTTCACTGATGATTGATGAACACAATTTAAATTTTTGTTTAATCGTAGCAGAGAAATGAAACATGCTGTCCGTCACATGTGACACACGCTGTGAGTTTTGTGTGGTCTCAAAAAGTGTTAGCTTGTCCGTGACTGCACTAGCTCTATATCTGCGGCTTTATGCTCAACATGCTTTCGTTTAAACAAGATATTTAAAAAGTGGCACACAAATTCATCTAAAGTGTCTGTCGTTCTCTTTTTACCTTTGAGGCTGGGAGGAGAGCTGAGACAAGAGAGATGCAGGAGATCCGACCTTCGTCTGCGACACCTCTTCTGTGTGCTGGCCCTTGTATTTATCCTCCCATAGTGACCCCTCACATTTTCAGCTGCCTAGCTATAAAAAGATCAGGACGCAACCAGAGAAGGCTTGTGACATTCAACATGGCTTGGGCTGGAGTAGCATGTTAGTGAGCAGCCGCTGAAAGGGCAAAGAGCATTTCAGTGAATGGCAGGGAATGCAACAAATAGGGACTGGTTGCATAGGGAGAAGGACAATCAGGACTGCTGTATAGAGGAGAGCTCAAACTGATGGGATTATTATCAAGAAGAAGAAAAGATTTATTATTGAGCCTCAAATTCACAATAGTGTTTCATCCATACTTGTTAAAAATAAAAATAAAAATAAATAAACGACCTTTTAGTCACACTAACCCTTGTGTTAACACTACCGCTAACACTAACCTTACCCTTTAGATAGGCTCAGTTAGATATCCTTGCTTTAAGCAAAAAGATGAGCATTTCATCAAAAAGAGATCATTTAAAATGTGGAGGAAGATGACTTTGGTTTTTTTTTCTCTGTACACACACACTCTTACGCAGGAACTTGTAGAGCATGTGACAACTTTGCAAACCTGCCCTTAGAACGCAGCAACACTGCGCTCTGATCTTTGACCTTCTCCTGACTTTCTTGGTTGTATTTGCTTGGCAGGAAGGGGTTTTACCAGCAAGCCTGGCATAAGACATTGCTTGCACACAGCCATGTTGGATATTCTAAAACTGCTCTTTTACTCTCAAATCAGTCACATGAGTTGATGAGGAGGTGGTGGTGGTGGCAGGGGCGCTGGGGGTTGGGTTGCGCTGACAACAAAAAGTAAAGTTTATCGCTGATAAGCAATGGCAGGAGAGGTGGCAGACTTCCTGAACAGACGCTGTGGCTTGAATGAGTCAAAAAAGTACTGCCGCATTTTTTTTCTCATGCCACAACATACAGCGGGTAAAATAAGTATTGAACACGTCAACATTTTTCTCAGTAAATATGTTACTAGAGGTGCTAATGACATAAAATTTTCACCAGTTGTCGGTAACAACCCAAGTGATCCATACATACAAAGAAATCAAACCATAAATGTCCAGAAATGAAGTTCTTTGTAATAATGTGGAATGGCACAGGGAAAAGGTATTGAACAAATGAAGAAAGGGAGGTGTAAAAAGGCATGGAAAGCCAAGACACCAGCTGAACTCTCTCAGTAATTAGAAAACAAGCCTGCCAGGTATCACACAAGAACCATCTGATGATGGGTAAAAGTAAAGAGCTCTCTCAAGACCTTCACAACCTTATTGT
>NW_013954363.1:1507-22619 GCF_001266775.1 Austrofundulus limnaeus | reverse complement strand
ATAATAAACAAACAAACTTACATTTGTTGCAGTGGATAACTCAGGATTACGGTAAACTGACGTGGCTTTCAACAACTAACGTGAGCCATAGTCATAGTTTTAGCCAATCAGAGCAGAGTAGGGCGGGTCGTTCTTTCTGAGCCCAGGTGAAGCACCACAGCTCCTCCTGTCCTCACCGAGTGTCTGGACATGTTCACATCCCCTCCTCCCAAACTGAGCTGTCCAACCTCCCAGGACATCATTACATCTCCATGTATTGTGGACATGAATGTAGGGTAAACATTTAATCCACTTTCTGTCATTGATTCTGTCTCAACAATTTCTATGTTGTTTCGTTTTTAATTGAATTTACATATTAAACCTGTTTATTGGTAACATCCTGCGGTAGCAGTAGGTAACTGCCATCGTGCGTGGTTCTTGAATTTGAGGAAATTGGTACTGGGAATTTCTTGAAAGGTCCTTGAATTTGATGTTGACCAAGGTGTGGGAACCCTACGTTCTGCCTGTTAAAAAACCCTCTGTGTGCAGGCCCACAACATGAGGGTGATGAAGTTCAGTGTGAGTCCCGTGGTCCGAGTCGCTGTGGAGGCCAAGAATCCAGCTGATTTGCCCAAACTGGTGGAGGGCCTGAAGCGCCTGGCCAAGTCAGACCCCATGGTGCAGTGCATCATCGAGGAGTCCGGGGAGCACATCATCGCTGGAGCTGGAGAACTGCACCTGGAGATCTGCCTTAAAGACTTGGAGGAGGACCACGCCTGCATTCCACTGAAGGTGAGCGATAGAGACAGGGCAGGTCAGCACCGAAGAGTATAAACTTACATATCAGCAATATTAGAGCGCTTTAGATGTGAATGTAGAGCTACAAACCATTCCTCTCAGTTCTGTCCCTCTTTGATCTCCTCTTCTAGAAATCAGACCCAGTGGTGTCTTACAGAGAGACAGTGACAGAGGAGTCAGACCAGATGTGTCTGTCTAAGTCCCCCAACAAGCACAATCGTCTCTTCATGAAGTCCCGCCCCTTCCCAGACGGCCTCGCTGAAGATATCGAGAAGGGCGAGGTCACCTCTCGGCAGGAGCTCAAAGCCCGTGCCCGCTACCTCGCTGACAAGTACGAGTGGGAGGTGACAGAGGCCAGGAAGATCTGGTGTTTTGGTCCGGACGGAACCGGACCCAACCTGCTGATAGACGTCACAAAGGGGGTTCAGTACCTCAATGAAATCAAGGACAGCGTCGTGGCCGGTTTCCAGTGGGCAACTAAAGAGGTGGGTTCATTTTGAGGGGGTCTCGACCACTCAGCGCACATTTAAAACATCTGATTGGGTTCTTTTTTTCTGAGAATCCTAATGTTTCAACCCACAGGGTGCYCTCTGTGAAGAAAACATGCGCGCCATCCGCTTCGACATCCATGACGTTACGCTTCACGCAGACGCCATTCACCGGGGTGGAGGGCAGATTATCCCCACAGCTCGTAGAGTCCTGTACGCCTGCCAGCTCACTGCTCAGCCTCGACTCATGGAGCCCGTCTATCTGGTGGAGATACAGGTTGGTGTGTGGAGGAAAAACGTCTCAAAGAAAGGCGGGAAAAAATGATCAAGAAACCAATAATCACACATTTATGATCACTTACAAGTTCAACAATTTCAGCTGAGTTAATAAGCCTGGAAGGTGTTTTTCTTTAGACTTTGAAATATACAGTGTTTCAAATAGGGGTGTCCTGATACCAGTTTTTCTTAAACCGAGTATTAGTACTGATCACTTCAGTTTGGGTACTCCCCGATACCCAGTACCAGTATTGAGTATTTACTGAGTTAGAACTTAAACATTACACAATTTTTATTAAAAAACAACAACATTTTTTTTACTTAGAACATGCTACTATCAGCTACATATCAGATGTTTGTTGAAACAACCTCAGTCTAAATAAACATGTTGCATTTCATCTGACTTTCACGTCAGTGAAGTGGGGGCATACGGATCGATCCAAGTAATAATAATGATAACCTCAAGTCATGCTGTAACTCCACGCATCTTCAGCTACAGAACAGAAGTCCAGAAGTCTTTAAACTCGTAATATTTTGACTTTAAACTCGTAATATTATGACTTTATTCTCGTAATTAAGAAAAAAAAATCTTGTGTGGCCCTAATACTCCGTCGTATCATATCTGTTTCTACACCTTGAAATGGGCCTCTGTCTCTTTAAGAACCTCCTTCTGCTTCTGTCCCGCCCATTTCATCACAGGGCCAGGTGTGTGTGCTCTGTGATGAGGAAGCTCAGCTTGGAGACACAGCCCAGAGGAGGAGCTGATCCCAAAAGGTGGTTCTAGTCCCAACCGGTCGTTTTCGCTCCCCTGCCTGGCTGCCTCAGGACAGCACAGGATTTCTCAAACATGCATGAATGAGTCAAAGCAAGATTCTGGGCATGTTTTTGATGAGAGGATAACATTATAACATGATATAAAACTCAAAAAAGTTGTTTTTACATGACATTTCCCCTTTAATTTTCCACGTCCTGGATGACTGAGAATCCACAGAAATATATGACGTCAGTTTTGGACCATGTCGATACTAAAGTGGATCAGTATTTTAGTTGTTTTCACTTCAAGCGCGTTGAGTCACTCTTCACCAGAGCAGCACCAAGAAGCAGGTTAAAATGTAAACAGTGAACTAAACAAGCACATCAGATAATTATTTAACCGGCTCTGATTGCGCAACAACTTCAGAATCGACATGCTAACATGTAGCATCCATAGTTACGTCTGTGCATGTGTGTCCCATCAACGGCATAAAGTGTGCACACTGGAGTCTAATAAAGGTCGCATTTAAAATTTGAACATCCAATCAAAAAAAAATGGTACTGGGGCATTTTCAGTGAGTACAAGTACGTTTTAAAATACTGATATCAGTATTAGGACACCACTAATTTTAAACCATTTCACTAGTGAGGTTGTTTGGATTATTTTTCAATAGGAACATTTGTTGAAGGAATCCACCTTTTATAAGATTTAGAATAAGTTTGTCTTACGTTGAGAAAGGACAGAGTTTTATATCTGCATAATCTTTTAGAATATTGCATGATGTCATTGTCAGTGTTGTGAGTGACTCTCAGCTACTCCCACAACAAACTTAACTCAATATCTGGAAAATTGACTGCGTTATAACCATGTGTTTTCTAGCAGACTTTAGCGAGGCTAGTCAGCTTGAATCAGGTTRGTTCCAAAAGTAAATTACTTGTGAACAGTATTCAAGCCCCGACATGTTTTACTTCTAAAACCAGCTGTTCGGGACAGGCTTTGAACTTGAAGTTGACATGCCTCCTCTCCGTGCAGTGCCCAGAGTCGGTGGTCGGCGGGATCTACGGCGTGCTGAACAGGAAACGTGGGCACGTGTTTGAGGAATCCCACGTGATGGGAACGCCCATGTTTGTGGTGAAAGCCTACCTGCCTGTCAACGAGTCCTTCGGTGAGTTTTGTCTGTTTGTGCGTGAATGTGTACCATAGCATTTTCCTCAGATCTMAAGTAGAAATGTAATTTGTAACCAAATCAAACTTAGTACAGCAAGTTTCCATTGAAGGTATTTTCTAATGTATATATCAGTCGGCAGGTAGTTAGCAAGCACTTTCTTGTTGGAAAAAGGAACTTCTTTTCTTTAATTAATCATCTTTTTCTGTGTTGTTTTTCCTTCAGGGTTTACAGCTGACCTGCGCAGTAACACTGGAGGCCAGGCCTTCCCTCAGTGTGTATTCGACCACTGGCAGATTCTCCAGGGAGACCCCAGTGACCCCAARAGCAAACCCTTCCAAGTTGTCGGTGATATTAGAAAACGTAAAGGTCTAAAAGAGGGCATACCTGCTCTAGATAACTACTTGGACAAATTGTAAACACCGATCCTGGATCATAAAATACCAAATCCGTACCAAACCCTACCCATCGGGCACTTTAAAACCTTTGCACAGGCTTACAGATCCATCGCACAAGTTGATTTGACGTTAAGTCCAGAGCAGAAACAAGGAGAGCAGCAATGCTTTTTTTTTTAATTGTTTCATTTTCACAGCTACCGTACACCAAGTGCCTGGGCTAAGGGATTTGGGAAACAATTGGATCCAAGCAATTATTCCTCATTTCTTCTATTCCGTCACATCATCCCTCTTTTTCRTTCCTCTCATCTGCCAAGATGGGCCTGTTAATTGCACTGTGATACTGCTGCAATAATGCTTGTTTCAATGGATTATAGCCAGAAATCACAATAAAGTGTTACAGAAGTCAAATTTGCTGGATTGGGCTTTTGTTCAGTGGATATAACAAATAAAAAGATCAACCCATGATAGGCTCCTAAAGTTATTCTGGTTTTTGTTTTTTTGCCTGTAGTGTTTTGGGGAAACATTACTTTTTGTTGGCTGTGAGTTTAATAGCGTTGAACTTTGTTTTTTATTTTTCGCTTATCTTCAGTACAGTACTTGATCATTTAGAGAAATATGATGATTCATTCAAGCATAGAAAGACTCCTAAAGGAATGAACAAATGATGTGTCGACTCATCTCTGCTGCTCATTTTGACTAAAATGTGAGTTTTGATTAAACAGTAATATGTAATGGAAGTGCTGCAATACAACAACACTCAAAAGTACAAAAAACAACCAAAAAATCAGCTGGCAGCAGATGTGTGTATGACATTTCATTAATTTGGCAGTGAAAAACAAAACTATTTATTGTGAACTAATAACGAGGGAACATTTTTAGTGGTCTTCATCACTGCCTGCAAATAAACTATTACTGGCATGTTGCTATTAAGAAATTGCAGACATGAAATTTTAAGAACAGCACAAAATAAAAAAGTATATATGGTAAGCAAAAGGATCTTAGGACACCAGGTAAATCAGAATTGTGCATAAACAATTGCACGTTTGTCAGCCACTTTCCGTCCACATTATTCACTCATCATGCTCCAACTTAATGTTTTTCTTAAACATTATTAGCTGTCAGGGTAGAGCAAACTGCATTGTGGTTTAATTGCAGAACTAAAACCACTTCATTAGGAAGGCCTATCCTGCCATAGTTGGAAATAAATGAACAATTTTAGAATTGTACAATTCCAAATAGAAATAAATGTACAATTGGAAATAAATAAACAAATAATAAATGGCTTGATAACGTATTTAACGTGGTAAATATTGCATCCAAAAAAGAAAAACTTACTTATTTGATTGTAAATGCAACATAAATTACTTAGAATTTCAACCTTATTAAACATTATAACAATTATTTTGTTTTCATTTTATTTCACATCTTAATTTTTGGTTAATTAGTTTACTTTTTATCTCATTATATTTTAAACTCATATTGTTTTAAAAATATAATAAAATATATAATAAAATCTAATATAAAAATACAAGGTAACATTTTAATGTACTCGCTGCAGTTCTCCTCTTAAGCAGTGAGCGTCGCTGTTGTAAATCAAATGCCGCTACACCGCAGAATAATACCAGAAGAAGAAAAATACAGGAAGTAAGTTCCACACAATCTTAATGAGATATTTACAAATTAAACGCATTACTTTTGAGCATATGCCTTGTTCGTAACATCCAGAGTAAATGTTTTTAATTCCTATGTTAGCTCCAGCATATTTTTAAAAGCGTTTTAACGATTAGAGCGAGAGAACAGGAAACTTCCCCGCCTACTATCATCAGCTGACTTTGTCTGCAAACAGAGCCGTCCTGCTGTGGTCCCGCAGCTCTCTCCACGATCATGGAGGAACACGACGACAGCGATATCATAGAGCACCACGTCGAAGAGGAGATGGAGAAGAGAGCTGCGTTCATGGAGAGTCCGTCCGGCGAGAGAGAGGGTCACTGCAGCACTCAGTCCTCCCACAGACTTCTGGCCTACAGCGACGCCCTCATCTCCATCATCGCCACGGTCATGGTGAGACTGAACGTCTCAGAATTAAGTGGTTCTGCTTGGAGTGAGATGGAGAATTAATCATCTTAAATCAAAGGCCAAATTAACTTATAATACAAATTATATTTCATTTTTGTCATTGAATCATTAAGCTGCAACTTGTGAATATGAAGCCAGTTAAGATATGATCTCACAGGAAGTTTCACAGCTGCAGACTTGAGATTTTTATCATAAAAGTGCAATCAAGTTTAACACCAAGGGTGATTGCATAAAACAAACATCCTATTACATAAAAACTGGCATGAAAGACAGAAATAACATGATATAACACACCAAATTGATAAAAAAAAAAGTAACTACGGGAGATTTACCTTTAATAACAAGACAAACTTGTAAACTTTATTGGTCACATTGACCCAAAGTCATCTAATCTTTAAGTCTGTATGATTTTATTACTTTAAAATAAATATATTGTCTATAGTCTGACTCTAATAGAAAAGACTATACACAAAAGAAGATTAAAGWTTTTTGTTTGTTTTTGACTTTTAAAAAGTTGACACATCCTCATTATAACAATGAGGAAGCTGCTGCCTCAGCCCGGTTCTGCAACTATGACCCAGTTTTACATCTGTAAGAATGCAGCTTCAGAGAGTGTTCTGAGTCCAAGAGAAGATCCGCTGAAACAAAACAAACAAGACAAATGTTTGGTTGAAATAATTTATGTATGTGTTTGTAAACAAGGTCCCTTTTTCTGATTAAATCGTGACTCTGTTTAAGTAAAAAWTTTAAAAGTTAAATTTCCAGCTTTAAGCATTTAGTTGTGTTCCAAATTGTTTTTTTTTTCATATAAAACAACACTGATTTTAACACTGTTTTCCTACATAGAAATGTACAATTAAACCAAAGTTGGTTTCTTCAGTTTATTTATTACAGATTAATTTCATTCATAAGTTTATGAATGTGCTGTTAACGACATACAGAAAGCACATTTTGCACTGTTTGGTTTCAACTGGAGCCCTGAAAGGACAAACCAAATTCTGTGCCAGAGTACATTACTTTTGTTTTTTTAGTCATTATTAATAGATTTTATTGTCCTAACATTGCTTTTATTTTCAAACAGATATTACCTGTTGCCCACACCAAAGTGGAAGACAATGAGGTAAAGTTTAATGATGTATATCACTGGGACAGATGTGTTTGACAGTGTAACCTAAACTGTGGAAATCATATCTTTTTGTAGGAGTTGAGGCAAAGCGTTCAGCTTTTGCTGACGACAAAGATCGCCGTTTACTTAATGACCTTCCTCATTGTGACAGTTGCATGGGCTGCTCACATTAGGTAATTTGTTTTATTTTTATTATTAAGTGTGCTGTTGTCACTTGATCTGATTTTTCTCTGTTTTTATCCTTTATTTTCCACAGGTTGTTTCAAGTGATCGTGCGCATTGATGACTGTCTTGCACTGTTAAACCTTGTGAGTGTGTTTAAAACTAACTTTCATGAAAAACCTTCAGTTTATCTTACAGATATAAGAATTACTTGCACATTTTATTTAGACCAGGAATGTAAGACCGTTTGTCTCAGTTTAGTGAATTTTGCTGCTGAGTTGAGCAGGTTGTTCTTGTTTCCTTTTTTCAAATGTGAACTTCTTTTTTCAGGCCTGTATGATGCTGATAACTTTTCTGCCATACACTGTGAGTACAATTCTGAATCTCTCTGTTTGCATGATTAATGTGTCAAAATTTAGTTTGATTTGTCTTCTCTGTAAAGTTTTCTTTAATGGCCACCTTTCCTGACAACATCCTCGGGATTTTACTCTTCTGTGGTTGTGTGATGGTGATCGGAGTCATTCAGGTGAGGAATTAAAAAAGGTCCTTRTGTTCTTCCATTGGCTCCACTGATTCAAACCTCATGACCTTCGTTTTCTGTACAGTAACTGTCTGTTTGTTGTTTCTGTAGTCAGTGATCGTGTTGTACGCCTTCAGCCGGCCTTTCCTGCTGAACGAACAGATCCAGATCTCTGAAAACCAAGTCTACTATAAATGCCACATCCTCAAAGTAATCATGAGGGTTCCCATCATGTGCTTCTTCGCCAGCATCTTCTCCTTCATCTTCTTCCAGCTGGTCAGTGGTGTCACCTTTTCTTCTCGAACTTAGTGGTTTAGGCATTAAACTTCTTGGTTAGAATTTTAAAAAGTAACGACTTGCATAATATAAATCTTCTAAATTTACTGCGTGTTATTAAATGTAATATTTTCCTGCTTTATCTGCGAAACTATAAAATATAGTTCAAGCGAAACCAGCTGAGTGTCATTCAGAAGTGACTCAACACCATAAACCTTGTTTTTTTTTTTGCCACCTTGCACTAAAGTATCAAAGCCACTTTTTATATTTGTCGTCTAACATTTTGTTTTCTTCTTTAGTCTTACGTCATCTTGGCCATTGTCATCTTCCTGCCGTACATCTCCCAGTGCATCAAGTGGTGTCGCAGTAAAGCGATCGGTAAAAAGGGGTTACTGATTTTCTGGTTCTATCTAATGTAAGCTTCCCTTTTATCACAGATCCCATGTTGTGTATTTCAGGTCAGGTGGAGGAGACTCCAGACTCCTTGTTGTTTTACACCTACCTCCCTAATGAACCCCTCAGCAAAGATCGGGTGGAGGCGTTCAGCGATGGTGTTTATGCCATCGTAGCAACTCTTCTCATTCTGGACATATGGTATGTTTCAGGTAGATGCAGAGAGGCTTTAATGCTATTTAGTTTAGTTCAGTTAAATAAGTCAAATATTTCTGCATTTCTTTTCTTTTTATTTTTCTTTTTAGTGAGGACAATGTTCCAGACCCGACGYTGGTGCAGAAGCAGTTTGGCGGGAGCCTGATAGCGGCTCTGCAGGGCTACGGCCCGGAGTATCTCGCCTACTTCGGTTCCTTTGCCACCGTGGGCCTCCTCTGGTTTGTCCACCACTCGCTCTTCCTCCACGTGACGAAGACGACCCGCTTCATGGGCTTGCTGAACACCTTCTCTCTGGCGTTTGTCGGAGGTTTGCCTTTGGCCTACCAGCTGACGCACGAGTTCCCGCGCGACTCGCAGAACGAGCTGGAAGCCATCCAGATCAGCTGCGTGATCGTTTTCTTCGCTGGAATTTTTCAGCTCACCATTTGGGTGGCGGCTCTTTACAATGAGCGGGAAACCCTGCACCCGTACGTGCGCTACGGTGGACAGGAGCACGTATTTATGCTGGCCAAGCTCYCGCTTTACCCCTGCGTCGCTTTGGGAACGTTTTTCCTGACCTGCGTTTTGAGTAAATTCAGCGCCCCCATCTTCCACTTGATGGAAATTACGGTGCCTTTCGCTTTTCTCGTGCTGAGGCTTTTAGTGCGCGTTGGGCTGGCGCTGCTGCGGTTCATTTTCTGTCCTAACCGAGCTGATCCGAGAACTGTCGTGGAGGAGGAAGTAACTGAATCGAGTGTGCCTTTTAATGCTCTAATCACCTAAACGTGTCAGAGAACCAACAGAGCTGTGGGGCGACGCTGCTGAAAGGCTTGGCCACCGTAAGAGTTATCGRTTCAGCCTCTCGTCAGCATCCAGACCAGGGGCGGTTCTAGGGGCGGGGCCACAGGAGCATTGGCCCCAGCTGAAATCTGATTGGCTCCATGAAGTGCACCTGCCCTGTCACTCATCTGTGCTTTGCCTGAGAATGGTGATGGTGGTTGCAGTTCCATGTCCAAACACTAGTAGCGCTAATGAGTCAAACAGGAAAGTCCAGCATGAATCAATTTTACAGAATTCTTCTCTTCTTAAAAAAATCTAAACAATCTTGCAGAATAAGTCTTTCAACTGACAAATGATGGCTGGGTTTTCTCATATGCTGTGTATTTGAAAGTATTTTATCTACTTACAGTAAAAACACATGTAAAATTGCCAAGGATAATTTACTGTTCAAGCTTTAACATTAAATTACATTACATTACAAGTGCTTGAATATGTGACTGGTAAAATGTATACACCTTACCAAAACCAGTGATTTGAGTGCTAGGATGTTGAACAAATACTTGGCCCCTCTATGAATATTGTGGCCCCTTGATGGCCCCTTACTCAGAAAAATCCTAGATCTGCCACTGATCCAGACGAAAAGGGAATAACTCGTTTTTCAGCAATTATCTGTTCAAATTTGAGCTTAAAATCAGCGCAAATGAGATTAAACCCAACCACCTGTGCTGAAGGTGAAAGATGGATCCGGTAAAGGTGAAAAAAAAATCCCACTAGTTGATAAACTGATAGAGTACCAAAGCTGTAAGACATGTCTCAACCAATGCTAGTCTGATTAGCAAAACAAAGAGGTTTGTATGACAATCAGGCCCTTGTATTAATAGTTGCTTTCTTTTTTTAAACTCACAGAACAGACTGTTTATTTATCCTCCWGTCATCCAGAGAGTTTTTTTAATTTGACGTGTAGATCCATCTTAATGTGGTTTTCAAAAATCAGAGGTGCYTTTGAGCACCTTGAACTGAGCACATATGACCCTACAATTCTGTATTTGCACTGTTGTCTTACCAAACCTGTGCAATACTGATGAGAATACACTCTAACCATCCGTGTTTTACTTTTTTTAACACACAAAAACATAAATCAAAACCAAATGTAATGACTTATAAATCTGAAACTCTATATTTAAAAAAAAACTCAAAAACATATCCGCCATCTGAGGTAGTGTCAGGAAAACGATGTTACTAACAATAAATTAAAAAAAAAGTCAAAAGAAGAGGCAGGAGAAAGTTTAGTTGTGTTGCATCAACACTGGCCATTTAACTGCAAAATGATTAACTTTTTATCCGCGCAGCCCAGGTGTGTCCTTTGTTTTTTGTTTGCTTCCTAATGCACTACATGAAATAACTTTTTTAATGAATGGTAGCTTTGAATTTGAAGTCGGTCAGTTTGACGCCAGGACTCCTAGGAATCACAGTGAATGCACTTTGGGGTGTTAGCAGAGCAGGGTCACGGTTCTTAGTGTTAAATTGTGTTGAAATACTGAACTGGTCTGTAAGGTATATTATGCTATAACAAGCAGACTTACTGTGTTAGTTTGACTCAAAGTGGATTCATGTCTAATGTGCACTTTAACTAATTCCTGCTGATTATCCATCCACATGATAGTGAGGTTTATTAGGAAAAATACAAATAAACCCAGCTGGCAGCAAATGTGAATATTTTGTTTTAGATATTTTGTGTGTGTGTGTGATTGTCTTGTTCATTTATTTGTTCATTTCATGACTATTGTTCTTTGCATGTAATTTTTTTGTTCATATTTTTGTTTCCTGCCCATTATAAAACTCACTGGTACTGAAATAATATCCACCAACAGTTTACATTTGTACTTGTCTTTCATTGATCATGGTGGAGTGTTTGTAGGAAAATACCTGAGGAGTGTTTAAATGTGAGGCGACTGTATTAGTGCAACAACAACTTTTTCTTATATGTATTATTCAGAATATATTTAAAAATGTCCATGTTTTTGTCAATAAACCAGAACCTGATCTTTTCATTTCAAATTGAACTGTCCTGTTTTGTTATTATAAAGTTTGTGAAACGCACAATGAGTGGGGAGAAATAAAACGTTCAAATTTCTCAAGAAATGTTGGTCAAGGCTACTTTAAGCAATGCAAAAAAAAAATGTAACCCAAAGTACAAGGACTTGAATAAAATTAGAAATTAAACCTTGTCAGCCTCATATTAGTCAGTGTTTTAACATATCTAAGTTTTCCYCAGTCTTACTATAATATAAAATAAATAAGGGTAAGAACTCTACACATGCCTCTTAAGAAGATTAATGAACAAAAATGAGTAAAGATCCTTGTTTTTGTAGCTAAGCTCAGATTGTTAGAATTGCTGTTATTTAATGNAGATGCACTTTATTCATTTCAGCTTGGTATTATTTTTTATTATTTTTATTTTAATAAATAATAATACATAATAATAATAATGCATAATATAATACATAATAATACAACAGTTTGAAAATGATGCAAAAACCGAATAAAACATAACATGACTTAAACTGTGCAAAGCAAYGCAACATCTTCCTGCACACATCAAAAGACCTCATTCCCATCTGGTAAACAGCTTGGATGTGGGACATCCGGTCCAGTCCAGTCTGTTGGTGGTGGTACCACCCAGGTACTTTTAGTCCTCTACTTCCTCTCCAATGTGGAGGATGCAGTCTGTACCCTCTTCTCAACCATCTTCAGWGAGGAGACACTCCTTTCCTTTTCCTGAAGTTAGTCACCAATATGGACAATTGCATGACCCATACAAAAAAGCAAAGCTAAATCTGAAACAAGTGACAATATTGCAGTCTAGAACAGTGATTTATGTGACTCCCTTTATTGCGAATTTAAACTGTTAATAAGTCAAACATGAGCATGATGAAAATATAAAATCATTTTGACTGCTTTTATCCATTGTAACAGTTATGGTGAAACCTATAAGCATTTTTTAAAATCAGAATAATTTATTGATCCCCGAGGGAAATCAGTTGTTACAGCTGCAACCGTTCACCTTAAATAATTAGAGAATAAAAGTGAGCACACTAGAATTAATAAAAATTAGAAACACGCTGGAGGAAAACAAAATAAATACACTTGTGGACATATAAAAATAGAAACCTTATGGTTATGTTGGATATTTTTGAGGTTGATTAACTGAATTTCAGAAACTATTTTATTGGTCTTCATCATTTACTAATAAGAGAATCTACAAGTATCTATTTTAATGTGCCTCGCTCCAGTTGTGTAAACACAAAGTTTTATATCTCCAGATTGTTTTTGTGCCATTTTGTCACCTCGGATGGGATGGACCACAGTTCAAGGCTGAGTCCTGAACCAGTTTTCTACATCTGATTCATGTTCTTATTGTACACAACTCCTTTCAGACAAATGAAAAAAATTCAGTCTCCCAGATGATGTTGTTTAATACAAAATGTTCCATAGAAATGTTATGAGATTAAGAAGATGATATTGCACGTTCAATTAAAAGTATCCTAAATAAACTAAAATGCACAGATGGAATAAAGAGACAGATGACTTCAGGTTTCACATTTAGGGACGAGTTATGAGTAAAGAAGACAAATCTAAGGAGTTCATCAAAGGAACACAATTTGGTGTTTCATGACCCATATTGGGGTGCCTAACCCTAAATTTGAAAAATTTGCTTTACATTTAAAGCCGTTTTTTTTTTTTTTTTTTTTGGAGCAGCAAGTTGGTACTTTCCTAAAGCACATGTATTATTGACCATCCCATATAAAATAACAGATTTAAACACAGCCTGACCTGAAATGTTTAACAAAAATGAGTCAATGCCTTGTTTTTTTTCTTCAAACCTTTTATTTGATACTTCAAGTTACATGTATTATGTTAATAAATGACACTTTAATATACAACCCTTCAACTTCTGTACCAAGAGGAAAATCTCTTCCACCCACACTTTGAAAATAAAGCTTAAAAAAACACATCTGAAGAGTTAGTGTGCATCCATAGAACAACCAAACAAACAGGCAAGGCCAAGAAGTGCAATGTATATTGGGTTTTAGGCAACTACGAAGCAAAGACATCACAGTTCATACTGTTAGGTAGAAAAAAAAAACTAACAGAAAAAGTCTCCTCTTATAGTGATATCTGTAAGACTACTAGGAAGTATGATTCAAATTTGACAAGATTTCATAAAGCTTTTGAGGTCCATTGGTTTATGGAAGTTAACAGTTTTTGTGGAGTCGAGTAAGACTCCTTTATACTAAATGCTATGAGGAGCTCATCTTGGCAAATCTGAAACTGTACATTCATACAGCTGTGACTGCAGAGTGCAGAAAGGAGAGTCATGTAGCTTAACCCTCCTGCTGCCCTGGGGTCAAACAACGACTCCAGGGCAGCAGGAGTGTTAACTAGAAGTCAGTGTTGAGTCTTATGCAGTCAAAGCAGTGACAGGTACTGGGAATAGTCTGAGAGACTCCTCCTTTCACCTCTCAGTTCCTGGTGGAGCTGGTTTCAGTGAAGTTTGTTTCAGAAGCTGGTAGAACTACAACACAAAGGAGACGGCAAGTAAAATGACAGTCTTTGCCCCGCGAAGCAACCCGATTCGCCTCCCGTCTATCTGTCCTCTCATGCAGCTAATGGTTGTGCAMAATGTGTGTGGCGGGGGAAACAGTATGAAGTCTGACAGATTAGTCCTCAGTACGGCTGCTGAGGTGCGGCCTCGCGCTGGTGTCAGGATGTCACACGTGATGGAGGATGGCTGCGATGGCTGAGGTAACTATGTGTAGAAGATGACCTCAGGAATCTGTCCGTCTTCTACTGAAGTGCCGTTGTTGTTGCCRGCTGCGTAGCAGAAGGTGAAACAGGTCTTTGTGCCAGTGGATGATGACTCGTGTGTTACTTTGCGCATTCCCTTGGTCCCATAATGAGAGTCTGGACCCTGTAAGACACACAAAAGGATGAACACACAAGTCCAAACACAATTTTTTCCCCCCATCGGTACAGATCCTTTCCAATCCATTACAGACCTTAAGAGTAGCGCAGGCTGTGTAGTTGACATTGGGCAGAATCTCCACCGGTTCTTTAAACATGACTCTGAAGGTGTTTGCCGACCCATCGCAGCTGAAACCTGTGTCATTCTGCCCCAGCACTGTGTTACTGTCTGTGTGGATTATCTACAACACACACAAACATCCAAGACTCAATAAAACCACAAATACAAAATGATCCCCAACAAGTAAATATCAAAGCGGGCTTAGAACAGCACCTGTATGTTGACTTGGTAATCTGTGGGTCCGTGTATGGAGCCGTAAAGTCCAAACCCAACAACAAATATCCTTCTGTTTACAGAGAAACTGGGAACAAAAGATTAGAGGTCACGAAAGGAGAAGAAAGTTGACAAATTCTATTTAAACTATTCACTGGGGTAATGCTATAACAGGTCATTTAGAACCATTAGCAATTAAACCCACTGAAATGATTACAAATGGACATTTTGTTACAATGTTCTCACAGAAAATCCTGGACATTTGAATTCCTTTGACATATTATTCACTTAAAACGGATACAAACCAATCACAACAGGAGAGAGGTTATTTATGATTACTTAATGAAAAAATAAAAGAGTCCTATTTCAACCTGAATTTTGATAGTTCTCTCAATGACCTCAAATTCAGCTATTATTGTCAAACTGTAATACTGTTGGAAAATAATTCACATTTAGTGTTTGGATATGAATACTCATTGTGTAACATACATTTTGTTCTCATTCACTGTAATGTCCATCCTGACAGATCTCTACAATTCACCAAATTTAGAAACAATTCTAGTAACAAACTAGTTCCACCAAACGTACATTTCAGGTGGCTGAACAAGAATTTATGTAATATTGAAGTTCATAAAGTAGATTTAAATCATACATTTTAGCCTTGTTTGATGTGGAAATTGTTACACATTAAAAATGTTACAAGTTAATTCTAAAGGTTTTTTACTTGATGTGCTGTTAATATAAAAATAGACCCATGTATTTAGTTTAATATATTTAATATGACGTTTGTTTGTTTTTTACTTCACTAAATTAATTCTTGTGGTGTAAAAAGACACGACGGTGCCAGTTTTCTGGTCCTTACCGTATGCGGTCACTTGTTCCACTGTAGCCCCAGCGGCTCTCCACCTGACCAAACCGGGTGATGCTGCACTCCTTTCCACGGAGGCAGCAGCGAGGACGGTCGATGAAATCCACGCGAGGCTTCGGGTTCACCGTGAAGTGGAGGAAGAGGCTCACCACCTCCCTGTCGGTCAGGATATTGGACTGGGCCGGACCTGAAGGATCAGGACACAACGCAACATGAGAAGCAGGGAAGGACCAACCGAAACAGTCGGGACGAGTCCTCCTTTACCTGCGGCGAACTCCTCGATGGTCATGAGGGGGAAGCGGATGAGCGTGAGGGCTTTCCCCAGGGCTTTGCGCATGTTCTCAGGCGTGGGCTGCAGCTGCTGCCTGCGGGCCTCYGCTTCGGCCCAACGCACCGCAGCCCCGAACAAACGCACCTCTCGGACCCCGAGAGTGTCCCTCTCCAGCACCGCCACCAGCGTGTCTAACAGACGGAGAGGCAAAGCCTCGTTTGGACCACAGTTCTTCAATTCAACACACAGCAATGATTAGAACTCGACAGAAACGCTCTACCCAAATCGATGTCTGTGAATCCCTCAGCAGCAAGAGCATCTCCGGTGTTCTTGTCGATGTTTTCTAAACAGAGGCTGGCAAGCTGAGGCTCGTCAAACAATCGTGCCTGAAACAAAGAAAATAGCTCATTTTAAGTAAATAACTGAGGGAAAAAACATGCTTACTTAAAAAAATGTAATGCCCTACTGTCCACATTAATACAACTACAGGCAGCTAAAGGAGAATTAACTTCTTWAGTAAAGAAAAATAAATTTCTTCACCGGTCAGGTTCAAACTTTCTGGTAAAATGGGTGAAAGATCAGATTTGCAGCACCGACACTCGCTACAGAAAACCTTTAACACACTTTGCTTTATGAAAAGAAGCATTATCATATTAAAAACTGAATTCTTTCCCACAAATATGTAATGGATATTTGTGTATTTATTGCAAAGGTAATGACACCCCCCCCCCAGTCATTTACCCATATGTAACCTTACATGTGGGTCACAGCTGGGCTTATTTTACATAGATTTAAAGGATGTTTTTTCTGGAACTTTTTGGACATTTGTTTCTTTCACAGTTTTGGAAATACACATTATAAAAGGATGATTTGTGTTTCCATATTCTGATCRAAAAAACAGTAAATGTTTTGTAAATGATTCAGAACATAATCTGACATATTTTAAGGAAGTAAGTGTAGTAAAGAGTCTTTTTGTTGACAAACTATGTAAATATTTCAATAAATTTTTACACATGCATTTGAAGGTAATTCAAAAATAATTTAAATAACTAGAGAGAGGTCTTTATCTATGGGAGCTGACCTGTGTAAGCAGCATGAAGGCATTGTCTGCTCTGAGGTTTTTCTTGAGGAACTCCACACAGTGAGCCTCCAAAGCTGGGACTGCATACTTCTTTGCAGTATATAAWGTGGTCATCACAGTCTCGGGCCCGATCTGGACCTCATCGGAGTACAGGAACCTGCAGGAGATTATGGAAATAACGCCAGTTGTAGCACTGGATTATTCTTAGGTGAACTATTCTCAGTGAGAGGTGAACACTAGAGTCCTGTTTGACAACATGCAAACCGTGATAAATTGCACTCTTTGTTCCTTACTTCAACAGGGCCAGGAAGGCAGCTGGTTCGACATCAGGAAGCTCGATTTCTGTAGAAGTGGTCGCCATCCCACCGTTGAACATGGCATCAAACACCGCGCTCCCCACAGCCAGCACAAACCTGACACAAAACAAAGAGAGGAGAGGGGGAGTGGTCACGGCTCGCRGTTTTACACGGAACCAGAGTTTGTGTTGAAGGTGATCACTCACCTGTGAGCTGGTATTCTCTGAACACCCATCCCTTTGCCCACCAAGAAYTGAACGTCGCTGAGCACCTCATTGTTGAAGAGGAACGCGAACCTTTCCTTCACGGTGCTCTTGGTCGCCTGCCAGTTGTACACCGGCTCTCGGTACACCAGCACGGACGCGGCAGCCGGTGTGGCGGTCGGTGCGGTCGCCTGGGAGGCGTTTGACGCCGCGGTGGCGGTCATGTTGGACGCCGGAGAAGCCATGGCTCCGGCTGCCGCAGCGGACGGCTGCAGAGGGTTCTGCGCAGAAGTCGGCGGAGCTCCGCTCGACGCGCCGCTGCTGTCTCCCCCGACAGGCCCCAGCTGCGGGTTGGGGCGCCTCGCTGCTCCCTGAGCTCCAGCGGCTGCACCCACCGCTCCCCCGTTGGATGCCGGCATCGAGAAAACGCTGTTGCTGGGCTGGCTGTTCCCCAAAGGACCCGAGCCAGAGAAACTGAGGCAAGGAGGCCTGCCGCTGTTGTCTCCAGCGGACATCTTGAATCTGGCGTAGGCGTCAATAACAAACTTAAACGCTTTCTGCATTTCCTGTAGTCTAGACGGTCATGTCTGCCTTTTATTTCCCCCTGGCGGATGTTATTGGTACTACAAGCTCACATCCCAGTGAACGGTAATGAAAATACAACACACAATCATATAATGAAAAAAAAAAAATCATGAGACTATACAAAACATATACTATATGAAATCAGAGAAGAAGTGCAGAAATCCCATTTTAAGTGGAAGGGGGGGGGGGGGCACTGAAAAACCAGGGTGGCGCACCAAAACTAATATCCATAACATTTTTTTATGATGTGGTTGTAAAAATGACAATTTGAAAACTATGGCAATATACTGCCAACAGATGTTCAATTTGAATTTTTACAGATAACATTACTGATTTTGTGACGTTCAGAGGACAAAATGAAGAACCAAAATATCTGTCCTTCCACAACAGTCCATTTACAACATGTTCTGCATCTGTACACATGGAGTACCATGTTGTCCTTACAATGTTACATATTTCAGTGGCATCAGAAGTATTTGTAATGTTGGGACCTACTGGTGGGGGTTCTGGGGGTCCACCCCCAGAAAAATTTGAAATAAGTGTCCTTTCCTGCATTCTGGAGTATTTTAACAAGTTGTTGAACAGACATTTGGGAAACAACAATACATAGGAAAACACTTGATGTGAGTTTTCTACTAAATCAAGTGGAATGAAATTGTTTAGCAATAGAAACAGCACTGAGCGAAGTAATATTTTATGGTAAATGTGGGCGTTCAAATTAATTCAAATTAATATTAAAATTTGATTAAAAATATATCTATGAATATAACCTCTTGAGAACTTCCATCTTTATTTGAGAACATTGGTTTTAGACTGGTTGTCCTTATTCCGAGGAGCTACATTTTAATTTTATTTATATACTTTTATTTTCAATAAAATATAAGTTAATGTTTATAACTCTTAATTGTTATAAAAATCCATTTTTGTTTCTATATTTATGAGGTTCTATTCTATATATAAAAAGGAAGAAGCAGGACTATATAATGGATGGAGTAGAGTAATTCATGTTGTCCATAGTGTCCATTCAAAATCACTGTTTTATARTAACATCTGAATAACTGAGTCTATTTGATTTTTCCCTCATCTTCACTGCCATCTTTCTTCGAGAGCACGGATCTGTCTTAAAATCAGCTGTGATATAGTTTTCCCCCCCAAATAAATAGACAATAAGAAACTCAGATATTTGACATAACTTACCTACAGAGAATAATTATGAGTGAATTCTCTGATATTTTTTTCCTTGGTAATGACTATGTAAAACATATAAACACACACCATAGACCGAATGTGAGAAAATTGCATTTTCTTTAAAAAATGTGGTGAGTGCTGAATAACAGAGCAATTTTGATTAAGCTTAAACAGAGTTGTTAAAGCTAAAAGAAGCAGAACACTAGTGAAAAGCTAAAAGAAAAACACTAGCTACAACAAAAGGTATGTCTAATAGGCTGTCAAGAAGCTCAAAGTAGCAAAATGTTAGCTAAATGTTCCTAAAGTGTAGATAGGAGCTAAAAGTAGCAAAAGGGTGGCTAAAAGCTAGTATAATGAAACAAAAATTAACAGAGAGTCAGCTTAAAGCTAAAAGTAGAATAACTGTAGCTAAATGTAGCAAAAGGATTGCTAAAACAGCAGAATGATAGGCCTAGCTAAAGAAGTAGGAAAACAAAGATCAAGTAGCTAGGCCTATGTTGAAACTGTGGAAGCCCATTTCCGCCACCCTGATAAAAAATAAATAAAACTTGTATCTCATAATTATGACTTAGCTATCTCATTATTATGAGATAGTATCTCATAATTATGAGATACTATCTCATAATTATGACTTAGCTATCTCATAATTAGGACTTAGCTATCTCATTATTATGAGATAGTATCTCATAATTATGAGATACAAGTTTTATTTATTTTTATCAGGGTGGCGGAAATGGGCTTCCATATGAAACAGATCTCAAAGAGAAAAACTGAAAATAAGCTTATTTCAGAAGAAAATATTTGTAAAGCTAGAGATAGCATCTCTTGAATGAGCTGAGCGTTGGATAAAGTGGCACAAAGTGTTTATAAGTAGATTACAGAAAAAGGCGAAACAAAAGTGAATTTGAAGAAAGAAAAAGAGGAAAAAAGAAAGATAGTCCATCCATCCATCCATCCATCCATCCATCCATCCATCCATCCATCCATCCATCCATCCATCCATCCATCCATCCATCCAAACTGCTTATGAATGAGGTCACAACAGCTCATTGAGAATACCAAGCTGTTTAGGAGTCAGGACCGAGCTCTGTACCATCCCCTCTCCGTTGACTCTCTGCGGGTCCAGCTGGAGAGGCACGACCCCCCCCCCCCCCCCCCCCTCCACCCCCAAGCCCATCAACCGTGACGTCAGGGCGCGCGGCGCAAGGGGGAGTTGTCCTCGCGCGCATCCCGCTGGATGCTGCTGAAACAAGATGGCTGTACGCGCAGGAGGAGCAGCGGCGGCGGAGGAGAGCAGCTGAGGCAATGCAGAAGAGGGAGCCGAGGAGGTGGGGGGTGTGTGGGGGAAGAGGAGGCGAGAAATCCACTCCCGCTGTCCCGCTTTAAAGAGTAGCAGCCTCGCAGAGGAGGAGAGGAACGTCCGGGAGATGCCGCTGGTTGATTTCCGTTTCCATTTCGGGCGAGCGGGTTTGTCGGCTTGAGTTGTTTGTGGACAGAGAGAGAGAGAGAGAGACTCAGCGGACGGTCCAAACAAATCACGGAGCACCGAGTAGAGGACAGCCGGGGACGCTCACACCGCTCAGAGATGTCCCTGCTGTGTGTGGGAGGTAAGAGGACTCGGTGCTTGATGTTATTGAACTTGCTACACCGCAGTTTGACACAGAACCTGCGGGATGTCAGCTCCGCGGAAAAGTAGTCCTTTAGTAACAGACAGCACGAGCGCATCTGTAGCGGGGGGATAGCCTATACAGAGTTAGTGAACAGAAAACACTGCTTGTTTAATTAATTAGTCTATATTTATCCTCAAATATTATAAAGGGGTTTTGACAGGTTGAAGAGATTACAGACACTGACAAGCTGTTTGAGTTTCTGAAGATCCAGAGAGAGAGGTGTGTGTGTGTGTGTGTGTGTGTGTGTGTGTGTGTGTGTGTGTGT
>NW_013954363.1:0-507 GCF_001266775.1 Austrofundulus limnaeus | reverse complement strand
GAGAGAGAGAGAGAGAGAGAGAGAGAGAGAGAGAGAGAGAGAGATGGTGGCAGGGTTGTTCATTTTCTTTGAGCCTCTAAGTGTGGAAGCATTATCTGCTTTTTAGACGGTGTTGTTCAGAAGCAGCCGGCTGGAGAGCTTTGCCTGCTGTACCTAATCGAAACTGAGAGCGTGACGCCCTGATTAGGAACCCAATGAAAGTGCTTTCATACACACACATGATATCCATGTGTGCTCTGAAAATACTAATATTCTTTCAAATTTCACCCAGTTTTTCTGCCTCACTGTAACACATACAAAAATGCATTTTATTTTGAAGTCTTGGCAAGAAAATGGATTATATTGCTTATAGCACCACACAAATGTATACTGTAGTTTTATTACAATTAGATGATCTCAAAACCCATATTTAAGTTTAGTTCTTATCTCGATCAGATGAATCCCAATTCTGATAACGCTGGGATTTTGTGGAAATTTTTAATAAAAAAAAACAACAGAATGCAAAGA
>NW_013954362.1:40471-40870 GCF_001266775.1 Austrofundulus limnaeus | reverse complement strand
TCTGTGTACATTGTCATCGACTCTAAAACCCTCAAAGGATTTTTTTTAAAGAAAATGATTCAAATATTAAAACAAAAAGATGTAAATGTTTTTAATCTTTGCAACATTAAATGTTTGTTGACAACAGTGCTGTTTTAACCAAGAAGTGTAAAACTAGAGGTCTGTGGTGCAAACTAACCACAGCAAAAACAAAACCCTGAAAGATTAACATGTTTATTATTGTTAGTAAAACTTCTGCAGTTCTGGACAACAAACGTCTGCAGTACGCATGTTGTTATCAACAAACCCCGAAACCTTTAAGTTTCAGTTGTGTGTGTGAACTCTCATGTGTCTTCAGGACGTTTCTTAATGTTCACATCTAAGCAAACGGTTTCTGTCCTGTATGGATCCTCGTGTGTG
>NW_013954362.1:39052-39471 GCF_001266775.1 Austrofundulus limnaeus | reverse complement strand
TCAAGGTCCGCAATATCTTGTTCGTGTGAGGTAACTTTAGCTTCCAGCGGAGCAAGAGCAGACATAATCTCCCTTCTCACAGCCCCGGACACAATTTCATCAAATTTACTCACAAGATCTGAGCGCACAGCATCTCCTCCATACACTTTAGCAGACGCTCATTAGCATCGAGTACTGGAGCAGCCTCAGGCTCAGGCGACAGGCGTGGTTTGCTACGACCTACCGTCGAGGTGTCGGATTTACCCCGGTTTGCCATGGTTTAATAAAGTTACCAAAACAGGTTGAGCATAGATGTCATGTGTTGAGCATAAAGAACTAGAATTGTTGAAAAAAAAAAACTTCAATAAATCGTGCTAAAAAAGGTTTAAACAGTCACATTACTGCGGAGCTCCGGCAGGCACGTCCTACATGCTTGACGC
>NW_013954362.1:33081-35420 GCF_001266775.1 Austrofundulus limnaeus | reverse complement strand
GTTTTCATTTTCACTTTCACAATCAGAGGTAATGTCTTGTCATTCTTGAGATTTCATAACGTAAAGATCCTGCTTGAGATATTACTTTGTGAGATAGAGCTGGTTCTCAATTTCATAGAGTGATTCATTACAAACCTTTCAGATTGTCCATTAGACTGGGGATGGTGTCCAGAAGTGAGGCTGACTTTGGCACCTAGTGCTGAACAAAAAGCCTTCCATACCTGGTAGACAAACTGGGGTCCACGGTCGGCGACAATGTCAGAGGGGATAACATGAAGACAAAAAAACTTTTTTACCAACAGTTGAGCAGTTTCGAAAGCTGTGGGAAGTTTCACCAGGGGAACAAAATGAGCAGCTTTGGAAAATCTGTCAACTATGGTGAGGATGACCGTGTTACCTTCTGATGGAGGTAGACCAGTAACGAAGTCCAGAGCGATATGGGACCATGGGTGCGCAGGGATGGATAGTTGACGTAAGAGAACGGCAGGTTGTTGGTTGCTACTTTGTCAGTGGCACAGACAGTACAAGCATTGACAAACTCCTTAATGTCTTGGTTCATAGTGGACCACCAGAAATGTCTTTTAGAAAAAGTAATCATGCGGAAGATACCAGGATGACATGTGAAGTGATGGTTGTGAATCCAGTCCAGTACTTTACCGACAACTGCTTTAGGTGCGAATCTCGTGCCAGGAGGTCCAGTTCCAGGATCCKGATCGGATTGTTGAGCCAAACGGATGGTGTTTTCTATGTCCCAGGTGAGAGTCTCAACGAAACAGGTGTTGGGTAGAATGTTGGAGTCCTTCTCAGGAGAGTCTGATGGGGAGAACAGTCTGGAGAGAGCATCTGATTTAACATTTTTGGATCCCGGGATGTAAGTGATAGTGAAGTTAAACCTAGTAAAAAAAACCAACCGGCTTGTCAGGGATTCAATCGTTTAGCATTTTGCAGATATGCTAAATTCTTGTGATCAGTCATAATGACAAAAGGGGTCTCTATACCTTCAAGCCAATGTCTCCATTCCTCGAGAGCAAGCTTTATGGCTAATAACTCTTAGTTACCCACATCATAGTTGGTCTCGGCAGGTGACAGGCGTCGTGAGAAGAAGGCTCATGGGTGTAACCTGTCACTGCTTTTGGACTTCTGTGAAAGGACTGCTCCCATCCCGAGATCCGAAGCATCAACTTCGATGAAGAAATGTTTCTTGGGATCGGGGTGGCAAAGGATGGGGGCCTGCGAGAAACGAGCCTTTAACTCACCGAATGCGCTGTTAGCCTTAGGAGTCCAGGTGATAGATCGTAGAGTAGATGTCAGTTGGGTGAGAGGGGCGGCGATTCTGCTGTAATCCTTGATGAACCGTCTGTAGAAATTGGCGAATCCCAGGAAGCGTAACTGTTTGCGGTCTTTGGGGACTGGCCACTCKGTCACTGCTTTGMCTTTTTCGGGATCAGTACGGAACTGCCCCTTCTCCAGAATGAAGCCTAGAAATGAGACGGAGGTTATGTTGAACTCACATTTTTCGGCTTTGACAAATAGTTGGTTCTCATACAGGCATTGGAGGACAGCTTTAACATGTGTTTCATGTTGTTTGTGGTCCCGGGAAAAAATGAGTATATCGTCAATGTAATCAAATACAAAGTCATTGAGAAAATCTCTGAGAACATCATTAATCAGGGCTTGAAAAACAGCGGGGGCATTAGTGAGTCCAAAAGGCATTACGAGATATTCAAAATGGCCAAGAGGAGTTTTAAAGGCAGTCTTCMACTCATCACCTTCTTTAATACGAACAAGGTGATAAGCATTTATGAGGTCCAGCTTGGTAAATACGGTGACAGAATGGAGTTGATCATAAACAGAGTCATTGAGGGGTAATGGATACTTTTTTTAACAGTTATTTGGTTCAACCCCCTATAGTCAATACAGGGTCTTAAAGTCTTGTCCTTTTTGGCCACAAAAAAGAATCCTGCTCCTAAGGGTGATGTGGATGGCCTAATGATGCCTGAAGCTAACGAGTCCTCGATGTACTCCTTCATGGACTCTCTTTCTGGACCAGAAAGATTGTACAAACGGCTGGAAGGTAAGGGGGCGCCAGGAATAAGTTCAATGGAGCAGTCATATGGTCGATGTGGTGGTAATGAAAAGGCTCTATTTTTACTGAAAACTGGTGCAAGATTGTGGTAGGCCTGTGGAATTCTATACAAATCAATCTTCTCAACAGGTGGTTCCTCCCCTTTAACGGAGGTGGTAACAGCAGATTTTAAAAAAAACCTTAAGGCAGTGAGTACTCCAGCTTTCTATTCTCCTTTCTTGCCAGTTAAACACAGGATTATGGGTACAGAGCG
>NW_013954362.1:30457-32161 GCF_001266775.1 Austrofundulus limnaeus | reverse complement strand
GGAACCTTGTATCTGACCTGAGAGAGTTGTTGTCAAGTAACTCCGGTGATGGAATTGGGGGGGGGGGGTGTCAAGTGATGAAATAGGAATACCCAATTGTTCAACCAGGTCGCTAGAAATGAGATTTTGTTCCGAACCAGAGTCGACGAGAGCAGAAATGGGTAGTTTAACTTGTTGAAAGACAACCGTGGCAGGCAATGAGAGTAATGAGTGAGGGGAGAATTTAATGTCCCTCGACAGCTTCCTCTGAGTTACTGACGAGCCGGCCCGTTTCCTCGAAGTGGACATGAAGCGACGAAATGCCCCTGATTCCCACAGTAGATGCATAACTTAGCTTGGAAGCGTCTCTGTCTTTCTTCAGGCGTTAAACGTGTTCGTCCGACCTGCATGGGCTCCGGTTCACTAGCAGTTGGCGAGGCGACAGGAAGCGGTAGTTCGTTGGCGGGTGTGGAAAGAGGTCCCCAGGGATTCTGGGAGTTGTAGTCCCGTTCTTTCCTTCTTTCACGGAGTCTGTTGTCGATGTGGATAAATAAAGCGATTAATTCGTCTAGGCTCCCGTGTTCATCCTGGGAGACCAACTGATCCTTAATTTGCTCAGATAATGAGTTTACAAAGATACCTTTTAATGCCAATTCTTCTCAGCCCGCCTCCTCAGCAGCAATGCAAAAGTCCACGGAGTGATCGGCAATAGACCGCTTTCCTTGGAGAAGATTAATAAGACGTTTGGCTGCTGCCTCCTTCTGGAGAGGGTGGTCAAACACATGTTGAAACTCACAGAGAAATACTTGAGTGGTGAGAGTTTCAGTAGAATGAGCCGATAAAACAGCTTGTGCCCACTTCAAAGCTTTTCCTTTAAGAGAAGTTATATTTTAGGTAATTTGCGCTGAATGATTGGGGAAGAGAGAGGGCGATCAGGCAAAAGCTAATCTGCATTGCATCAAAAAACCTCCACACTGATTTACATTACCATCAAAAAACTCGGATGGTCTGAGTTTTGGTTCCCGGGGAGAAAAAACTGGTACCAGCACGGCAGGAACTGGAGAGGGCGCTGTAGTGGAGGGAGTAATGGTGTTTAATCGGTTATCTTTAGAAATTACACTTTGAGAGACTTGATTAAGCATGGTCTTAGTTTCTAGATGTAATTGAAATAATCGATTTAACATACGATCGTGTTCATTAAGTTTATGTTATGGTGAGGAAAAAGTGTCGGATGCAGGATTGTCCCCGGTATTGCTCACGGACATACTGCTTGGCTGAAGCATACTGTCAGGTTTTCACTAAAAAGTCAACGTGAGCAAATACCAAGAACAACACTGGAGACTGAGGCTTGAATAATCAGAGTGATTTGTTTATTTACACAGGAGCTGAGTGGGGAGCAGGACCTGGAAGCAGAAGAGTTGCAGAGGTAAGTAAATGGAATCCAGGAAGTAATTTTCGATAGATAATATCTTAATGCTTACAGGTGAGGGCTTAGGGTTTTACGCAGAGGAGTAGGTCCAGAATCCAAAATCCAAATGTGAGTATTTACAAGTGAGTGTCTTATTTACAGGTGAGTAGGAGGCGAAGAGGCAGTGCATAGAACAGGTGAGATGCTCGGCTGGCAGGCAGATGTGACTGGGATCCAAACAGTTTCCAAGGTGATTTCCTTAATTCCGCAGACAGGTAAGTACACGAAAAAACACGGAGGTTAGATAAACCAAGTTT
>NW_013954362.1:18474-29457 GCF_001266775.1 Austrofundulus limnaeus | reverse complement strand
CACAAACACACACACACAAAACAGTTTTATTGCAGCTCATTTCAAAGAACTTTATGATTTTCTGATTAAATAACTCTATATTTGGACCTGGTGAATGATACACACAACTAACTATAATATTTTTAGAGTTCTTATTTAATATTTCGACTAATTATTTTCATGACATTATCGATAACTGTTGACATTTTTTTGTTTTGTTTTACACTTTATTTCATTAATAATAAATAAACCGACACCTCCACCTCTTTTCTTGCTTCTATTCATATAATACATTTCATCCCCCTCAGTTTGAAAGTTATTTGCGTTCACATCATTGAATCATGTCTTGGATAGTGCTATTACGTGAAATTTAATGTTTAATAGTTTTAAATAGTCTTTTTTGATAAGCTAGCATTCATGCTTCTACTGTTAACATGAATACTATAGAAATTTCCACTTTGAGTGAGTTATAACAACACCTAATTTCCCTCTGGGATCAATAAAGTATTTTTGAATTGAATTGAATTTGAATTTACATTATATATTTTATCCTCCTTGTCTTCAAATGTGGTGATTTTTTAATGTGAGTCCATTTTACTTTTGTGTCAAGTAGTTTCAGTCATTCTTTCATTTAGTTGTTCACTTTTTTCAATTATCCTCTCATGAAGTTGTCTAAGTCCTTCTAAATCCCTTTAACCCTTTTATTATTTTAGCCTGAGACCCTTCCTTTGTTCTGACACAGAGGTTTCCAATTCTTGTCTAAGTAGCCACTACCTTTTTTTTTTCAATAACCTTGCCTCATGTGCGATGTTTCCATTTTTTGTTAGATATTAATTAATATTTACAGTTCTTCCCTTCAGTTTATTTGCTTGCATTATTGGAATATTTCTTGCTTTCCTACTAATGAACCGAACAACAATGGATTGGTTTGATTTTTTCTGATTTAACAGGTAAGGTGGGACAGTAGCAGAGGTTATATGTTAAATGTTACATGATAGGTCACAGAGGGCTTTCGGTATGCACAAAACTCCTGTAGCAGTGGATCAGAAGCCTGGGTTGAGTTTGCTGGCTGTGTAACCTGACACGAGGCCAACATTTCTGGGGGCCTGTAAACGTTGGTTGTTACAAACTATTTTGGCTGTTTTGTGAAACAGTGCTGTGTCTATGAAGAAAAACACTGTTTGGTTTCAAAGAAACTAAGTACCAACCTGTTTGAGTACCAGCAAAGTACATGTCAACCTCTTTGGACATTTACCTGTCTCGACCCTCAGAAATTCGTAATTATTACAAAAAATCTGTAGTATTTTCACACAATACAAAGAGGTGGGGAGGGGTGAGTGGACAAGCAGGCTGTTGGCCAAGAAGACGTGGGGATGGAGATAACATCTGCAGCAGCAGAGGGAAGGACGAGGAGGTGGCAAACTTATTTTCTTGCAGCCTGCCGGCTCTGAGACAAATAAATTTGAAGCAAAGTTTTTGACAAAAATCCTAAAATTGCCCTATACGTCTGTATATCTGAAAAATAGGGGGGCATTTGTGTAATTTACAGACAACCCATACAACTTGACATGTACATACCAAGTACTTAGCATTGACGTCACACTGAAGGAGTTGTTCCAAATTTGTCACAAGCCAAATACATTCTGATTGTGAAAAGTGCAGCTGAGTTGATTTTCTTTGTGGAGAGCCTGAATGAAGAAGAGCATCAGGACTTCACGTGAATGTTGATTTTAAAATGAAGAACAAATACAACCAAATGTACTAAGTTTTCCTATGTCATAATACAGTCTGAAAACGGACAATGAAATACACTTTGTACAAATTATTGTATATTAAACAAAAATCTAACACCAGCCGATAGCAACACAAGCCTGAATAGAGCATTAAATAGGAATAAAATAATTGTGATACCCAACTGCCTGTTAGTTACAGAGAAATTTTAAGTTTGGAGACGGCTCATGGTGAGGAGTACATTGTGCAGGGAACAGCAGAAACAAGAGTTTTGGCAGCAGATGCAGCTTGTAAAACATGAGCTGCAACTGCTGATACAAACCGATAGTGTTTTCCTTTTATTCCAAAGAAAAACAATGCTACCTTGGTTTATTGATTGTCCATCTGCATGCTCACTTACTCTAACTAAAGAAGACTAAAAGCAGAGTTAACTAAAACTGTTTGGTGTGCAGTCGCTCAGTGTGATTGGCAGGAGCTTCCTCACTTCAAGTGTTCATTAAAGAAGCTGTCCTCTTCATCAGTGTGAGGAAACTGAAAGGATTCCAGAGAACAAACTGAGAAGAGAAGGCTTGACATGTGATTAACCAAACTGATCTCCCTGTTTTGATGCAGTTTTATGAAATCAAATTACATCCAAATATGTTTTGACTTATTTGACCTTATTGTGCTGTCTATCAGTCAGTATGCAGAAAACACACTTGCACTGAGAGGGTATTAGAGTCCGTTTACTCTTAGAGCTGTTTTGTATGCAGTGTCTACATATTCTGTAACTTACCAATCCACTCATGTTGTTTATGTGCTTGTGTTGGCTGTATAAGGCCTGGCCTGGCCCAGCCCGGTCACAGTCAGCTTGGTCCTATACCCCGTTCTACCCTGGCCTTGGTTGTGTTTGCTTTGAAAAGAGTGCTGTGGGCATGGCTCATCATATTAAAAACAATGGACAATATGGAGCTTAAGGAAACGTAGTGAAGACTGTACCGGACCATCCTGCAGTATAACACTGAAATAGATATGGGACTAATGCCTCTTTGAAAGACTCCAGATCTTGACGAGTCCTGTTTCTCTGAGCCGTTTTGTAAGGAAATACGAGTTCAATAACGGTTGAAATCAGGTGAAAACACAAGTGTTAAATAAAATGATCTGTGATAGAAATAATGCCATACAACACCAGAATTCTGGAGTGAGGGTTTTATTCAGCCATGAGCTGGCAAGTCAAAACCACACACTGGGGTCYAAMCAGGAAGTCGGCCAAATAAATACAGGAGCTTCAATGCCCGAGTCCGCCTCTGCTGGCCTAAAGCTGAATCACAGGCATTCATACAGACAGTCCTCAATCTAATGTTAATACAGCTTTAATTATGTGTTGTTATGATTCGGACATGTATCTAAACTATTTCAATTAACTTTGTAAGAAATATAACACACATTATAAAGGTATTATAAAATAGAAAACCCTAACTATGTGTTGTATTTAATCAGTACTAAACTATAAATTTCTTCAGTTTAATATCCATTTGATTTTAAACGAGTTATGTCATCATGTAGGGAGATATGTCATATGCCATACATGATGATGTCGTCATGACACAAGGGCAGAACCATGTTTTTTGTCAAGCAGACCCCCCCACTTTCCATCTGATCTGTTGTACTCCACTCCTCTGCCTGTTTTCCGTGAAAAAGCAAAGTAGAAGCATTGTTGCTGTGGTTAGGAAGGAAAAACTAAAGATATTATGAGGTGTAAAAAAAACATATGAACGGCTCTTTAAGGTCCGCAACACCATTTAAATGATTTGGATTGTTCATGAATGTCACATCTCTGCACTGAAGACAAGAGGTAAGACCAGAGAAGAGTAAGCTAATGGTTAGCTTGTTGTTGCTTGGTAGCTTGTCACAACTGTTGCATTGTGAAAATTTGTTGCAGTTGTTGCAAATGATTCAAGTAAAATGAATCTCATCTGTGTGATGTAACCCCAGTCAGTGAACCAATCAATGGGCAACTGTCGCTGACATCAAAGCAGTTTGGCCTGAATAAAACCACAGGTCTTGGGGCACCAGACAATGCAATAAGGCCAAAAGACCTCTGTTGTTCAACTGTCCTGGGTAGTTTGACCCTTGGCATTGATGACAAACTTAGTCTCACCAAGAACCAGACTAAGCATTTAGACCAATGGTTCCCAACTTAGTTTCCTCAAAGACCCCCCTTTCTTACTTCCAAGCCAAGTTGAGGAAAAACATGAAGTGAGGTATACATACAGCAGTTTTACCTATTCAAATGGATTTCTTTTGGTGATTTTTACATACAAACAATAAATTTATATTTTCACAACCTGTAAACAGACAAGTTTATGCCCCACAGGTTGGAAACCACTGGTTTAGACAATTATAAACTAAGAGATCTAGGAACCAGCACAACCCTGTCCAATGCACCCGCTTCGGATGTTATCATCCATGAAATGGATGTTATTAGGCGTTATCAGTCCCCTACAATGGCTTCAGAATGTCCTGCCTGTGCCGGTTAGCAGGTTCCCTGTCACATAGAATGGCTTCCGATTGTCAGCCGGTTAGTTTGAGGCATAAAGCCACTATTTGGTTAATATGAGGCATTAAGCCACTATCTGGTTAATATGAGGCACAAACCCACTATCTGGTTAACATGAGGCATACAAAAAGGTTAATATGAGGCTTAAATCCATTAAGGTACAGCAAATGACATGGTTAGCGCTAAAGACACCACCCTCCAACAGTTGTGCATTGTGGCCTTCCAATAGTGTAATAGGTGAAGTGTCAGAGCAGAGAACAGGAGACCTGGGTTCAAGACCAACATGGACACAAACAATTTTATTACAATATCTTTTGGTTATTTACACATTCATTGTCATTGATATTATAACCCACTAGGGAGCACTGTCGGGACAGCCTGAAGCCTAGAAGGCACAGTAGGGACCCTCTGAAGCCATTGTATGGGACTGATAACGCACAATAGCGCCCATTTCATGGACTGATAACATCAGAATCCCCTGTCCAATGGGAATGAGAGTTTGTACAAATGAGATCCTAGCAGTCCCAGAGCTTGGAGAGACCTGGGTTTGTTTGAGTTTCACACAAACTACTGTTTTTTAAATGCAGTTATTTGCAAGGTTTGTCTGATTGGTTATCCAATCAAAAGTCAATGCACATTGTTCCTGATCAAGCTGCACATTTTAGCAAAGAACCTGTAGGTTTTATAAGAAACAAGACAGCTTTTTTAACAGAGTAGTAATAATGTTTATGCATTGGCATTCCTAATAAAATCCCAAATTTACATTTTAAAGAATAAATTCCTTCTTATTCATGTGCTGTGTTACTGGCACTGATGAACAATGGTTTTTGAGCCAGGTCCAGTTGGACAGCTGCCCTGTTGTTAGAACAACATCCATTTTATTTAATGGCGTAACTGTCACTCAGTCGAAGAGCACACCAGATCACTTCACTCCAGAGGTCAGGACCCCTGGATTAGATGCTGTCAGACTTTGGTGCTTCATCTTTCCCTACGTCTGTCCTCAAGTTTCCTTGATTTTATCTGGTGTAAGTTTCTCACTTGGCAGTTCTTCTCTCTGTGCCACTTTATCCAAGTTGATCCAAATTGATCCATGTGGTATTGTCCAGGTCAGAGTATCAGTTGTTTTTTTGTGAAGATTTAACCCAGCTCTAAGCCTGTCTCAAGATCTGTTCTGTGGAAGTAATCACTTATCTCTTCTGTTTCTTCCTCTCAGTAATTTAAGCTCTTCTTAAAAGTCTCCAAACTGAGAAATATGAAAACAACTGCTACTCTTAAGTTACTCTAAACTCTGCCTGAAACATTAGAAAACATCACGTGACTGTGGGAAAATAGAAATAAGTTCACTTAATGTGTTATCAGTTTGAAATGACCTCTCCGATGTTTTCAGATCAGATTATCCTGTTTGTCATGGTCTGTCATTTTATGCTTTGGTTTTTCTTGTGTTTCAGTGTTCCCCTGTGTTCTCTGCTCAGCTGCCCCGCCCACACTCACCTGTTTCCCCTTGTGTCTCCTCCAGGTGGTTCTTTTTTGTCCTCATTAGTTTGTCTTTATATGTTGTTTCCTGTGTTCAGTCTGCTTCGGATCATTGTGCTGTGTAGCTTGTCTGGTTTTTCATGTCCCTGGAGTTTTTTTTGCCACATCTCAAGTGAGTTTTTCAGCTGCCTTGTCAGCGTTTTTGATTTAAGGAAGACTTTGTTTTTTCTGCACCCGAACTCTGCCTGTGCCCTGTGTCATTCTATGTCAAAACCTGACACTGTTAACCTATTCTTTTGTCTTTAAACTGCTCCTACTGCTCATCAAGGTTGCCCACGGTAGATTGGCCTCCAGGTCAAAATGATGTATTTCTGAAGGTCAGTATAAAGGTAAACCRAGGGACTGACATGTATGAGCATTTCTAACTGTGAGCTCAATATTATTCTATGATAACCTGTGTCACACTGTAAGTTGTAAAATAGTTACATGCCAAATTTAATAATTTTCTTCTGTCTGATGGTGATTTCAGTCCAACAAGAAAAAGAAATGTATTGGTGTTAATACTCTTACAGGAATATTGGATGCTGATTTTTAACATGGGGAGTGAAAGGAGACAGCTGTGAACTTTCTCATTGTGTCAAAACATTACATCTACAAACCTGATGACCTCGGTGGACCAGGCAGGATTTGAATTGAGCTGGTGTCTCACTAAATAACCACAGACTGCAGAGTCAAACTCACAATCAAAGATGTTTCTTTTACAAGATTTTGTCTACAATGGCTGAAATTCTCAGTGTGAACCCGGCTTTGGTCGCATGATTTAGCAAATACAGCATGAGAAAAAAAAATGTCTGTTTTTTTTTTTTCCTATTTCCACATTTCTGGTTGTCACTCCCTCTGGGAAGCTTGGCCCAGAGGCAGGAGATCATCTTTCAATTGAAGGAGTGAGGGTTTAATCCTCAGCAGCATACAAAAGTGTTTTTAGGCAGGACACTAAAGCCATGATGCTTACTACGTCTAAGCATTAGTGCTGAATACATTCTGTAAAGATAAGTTACAGCAAGCAACGTATGGATAAATAAAACACTAAAGTGCTTAGAAAAAAAACAGGAAAGTGCTGAATAAGTGGGGGTTATTTACTTTTGCCAAACAACGCTGTTGGCTTCAAAGGTTTTTGGTTTCTGTGGAATAAACAGCATTAATAGTACAACTGGTGATGTTTGTGGTGGTATACTCTCAAACAGTTATCAGTAGTTAGTACCTTGTGGGTGCAAAATGTTGTGATTGCAAAAGAACATTTTATATTTGTAGACAAAAAGGGTTTTATGAATAACTGCAAATCAAACTATTTCTTTTTGACTACCATTTAGGAAGTTTGATAGTTTGATAGATTGACTCATTTTCAACACTTTGTTAATTTAAGAAAAGTGTTTTCTCATTGCTTTGTTGATGTTGAACATTAAACATTTTGGTGCAAATAAAGTATTTTCTGTTTAAACCATCAGCTTAGTGGACAGAGTTCAAAATACAAAAAAAAAAACCTTGTTCAACAAAAACAGGCTGATGAGGCAGCAAAACCTATGAAACAAAAGCTATAAAGTAAACTTGAGTATAGGGCATAAAGGTGAAGAGTGATGAGTAGAGTGGCTGCAGCTGTGACTGATGAAATGTAGATGGCAGGCTGAAGGAGAAAGTGCTGGTGCCACAGAAACACCAGGAACAGACCTGTTGATGCTTTTAGTTTTACAGGCCAAGAGATCAGCAGAGCTTTGAAGAGATTGTGTCGTACTGCAGTGGTCCAGCAGAGACTGGAAAGGTCCGATTCCCACAGAGAAGATGACTGACACAGGTGAGACAATCTGGAGGAGGCGAGAGAAGATCCTGCAGGGTCTTTTATGAGACAACAATGCTGACAGGAGGCTGAAAAGTTCAACTGGAGTGAAATTTGGTCATGAAAAATCCAATTAACACTTACAGAACCAATGAGGAAAGTGTTGGGTCAAAGTCAAAAAAACAAAATCCAACAGTGACCTGAGGGAGTCCTGGTCAGGAGAGGAGTGTTTCCTCTCATTTTAGATTTAAAGTCCTTGAGGGAACAATTCTCTCTGCTGCCTTTTATACTAGAAAATTAAACTAAGATCAACTGATAAACTCAAATCTGATAAATTATTCTTAGCGAAAAATTTCCATCATTATTTTATTAAATCTCTACAACACCTGAGCCAGAACTCTATACAAACATATCCTCATCAAATCATGACAAATAATGAAGGCAGATTCAATATTAGGCCTACGAATGAGGTGAAGCTAAATTATTTTTTAAATATATTTGTCAAGTTCTGGAGCAAAGGATCTGTATGCACTAGATAGGATTTTCCTTAAAAGGTATGAAGCTTAACTGCCTCATTACAGAACAGTTAAATCAATCAGTCAAAGGAAATGCATTTCCAAGTGCTTTTAAACCTGCTGTTATAACTTCCATACACAAAAAAGGAGATTAACAGGAGTTCAGTAAATATAGACAAATCAGTGTTCTTCCTAAAATCATTGAAAAGTCAGTCGCAGAACCACTAACAAAACATCTTGAAACTGAAGACTTATAGCAGGGTTAGTGGTCCTCGCCATTTAGTTTCAGGACAAAACACTGAACTGAAATATTGTGCTGCTATTTTATAAAAACAAATCAGGACAGGTGAAGCAGTTGGAGCAGTTTTATTAAGTATAAGCAAAGCCTTTGATTGAGTCAATCATTCCATTCTCTTTTTTAAGCTGACAAGGTTTAAACTGTTAAGTGAATAAAATCATGTCTGCCTGCTCCCAGTGTGTGTGAAGAAATGACGCTGTACACCAACAAGGACCTGCACCAAAGGAGTACCATAGGACTCTATATTAGGTCCATTGTTGAGTTTTGAAAATGTTCTAATTGCAAATGCACAATTGATATTTAAAATCATCCGTGGTTCTGCTCCTCCGCCTCTCAGTTCTTTTCATCTGACTTCAAATCTAGCCAGACATAGAACCATGGGTCTTGTGGTTCACAGCAAAAATGCCAGAAACACCCACAGTGTTAATTTCAACACCAACAAAGTGTCTATATGTGTCCACACTCGCTGGTGTTAAAATAACATTTGTGAAAGTATTAAATTTTGGCACCCATTTTTAAATTAATTTAACACCAACCAGTGTTTAATATTCAGCAATACTTGGAGTCATATTAACATGTCAAAAGTGTTAACTTAAAATGTTAAAAGTAACACCAGTGTAGTATTAACAAAGGAAATTGGGGTGTTATAAATGTTAACAGACACCACAAGGTGTCAAGAAACCATAAAATTGAGGGTATAAATTTTACACTCAGAGGTAAATCAAACTCCTTGTAGTGTTGCTTTAAAACTGCTCAGTAGTTAGTAGAAAAATATAATAGAGTCACCCTTCACACACCAGGACAAACCTCTCACTCATGGTGTCAATTTGTGGCCAATAACATAAACTTAAAGTTGAATAACTTGATCAAACTGAACAAGAAAACTAACAAAACAACTAATTTTTTTACTCTCATGAACGTCTTTAACAGTCATAAACATGCAAAAACATCATTTCTGCAAGATTTCTCAGCAAGGAATGCTGGGTAAATACTGGTCTGTCTGATATGAGGTGGATTAGGGCGGGGCTTTTCATAATTCTGCTTTCAACACTGCATGGTGTCATATAACAACACTGTTAAGTGTTATATAAGACTTAACTGTGGGCAGAGCTTAACACTGTCCAGTGTTGAGACAACACTGAGGAAATCAACACTGTGAATTAACAACAACACTGGGTGTCAGTTTACTCAAAGTGTTAAAATAACCCTAGGTGGTGTTGAACCAACACCCAATAGTTTAATACTGAAATTGTAACACTCCTGTTTAGGCCATAAGGACTACTTGCAAACATGCTGAACCCAGGTTTAAACCCAGGCGGAGCCTTGAGCAATTAGTGGACAATGTTCTAGTGAAATCTAGCTGATTCAACCAGCCTTAAACAGCAGAGTTTCTCCTCAGCTGACTCAGAACAGCTTGTTGTTGACCCCGCCCTGCCACTCAGGACCGAGCAGAAAACCCCAGAAACTCCACAATGTGGACCTTGACAAGTCCCTGCAAATTCTGTCCACATTCTGGTTTTTAACACTAGCAGGGTCGCCATCTGGTGTGAAAGTGATGGAATCAAAAGCAATGACTCAGAGCAGGGCAAATTACAAATAAAAACTACTAAAAGTCTCATTTTAAACCTGGTGAAGCGTGACTCTGTCTTGAGCATGGGGAGGATGCTCAACCTGTAACTTCAGGAAACAGATGATGGCACAAAGTCTACATCTCTAAAGATTTGAATCTATAGAGGCTCGAGTCTCATCTTTTAATCAACCACAAAATATAGTGTTGTGTAGCGTGAGAGAAGCTCCATCTAACACGTGTGTGTCATGACACAGAGCTCAGAGGGGCTCTGCATGCTCACTTCAAAGAGCTGGGCTCCATGCAGGAACAGGCTGCAGTGGAGCAGGTGATTTATTTCAGCTGTCAGAAGAGCAGATGCTCCAGGAGGATGTTTTCTTGTTTCACATCCAGCAGATGCTTCCTCTCATGGTGAAAAACAATGACTAAAGCCAGGAGGCTCCATGACAAATATATCAACTCATATCAGTACACCATTCCAACAGGGAGCAGCTCCTGCTTGTCTTATTGTTTTTGACACGTATCCAAACATATCCGAGCATGAGAAAGTTTGGTACATTCTGAATTAATTTAAATTCATTCAGTTTTTGCCGTGCCTCATCATTCAGCTCTGTGTGCTTGGATATTCATGCAGCCCCTTCTTCAGACCTCCTTTCATCAGCTCCAAAACTCAACCTGAGCTCCAGAATTTTTGTTCTTTAACTTTGAATTCAGCAGATAATACATTTACTTCCCCACATGTGTCACATGGATTCTCATTCAGTAGCAAAGAACACCTTAAAAAGATGTTTCCCATCTACAGAGCTCACAAACAGACATCAGGGGATTTTTTTTCTTTTACGTTCCCGTGCAAAGGTTGTTCAATAGTATGAGAGGCCCTTTAGGCCATAATCCAAACTTGCTCTCACATGTACTATCAAACTCTCACACATACCATCAAACTCTCTCACAAATACTATCAAACTCTCACACATACTATCAAACTCTCTTACACATACTATCAAACTCTCACACATACTATCAAACTCTCACAACTACTATCAAACTCTC
>NW_013954362.1:13154-16452 GCF_001266775.1 Austrofundulus limnaeus | reverse complement strand
CATACTATCAAACTCTCACAACTACTATCAAACTCTCTTACACATACTATCAAACTCTCACACATACCATCAAACACTCACGCATACTATCAAACTCTCACAACTACTATCAAACTCTCTTACACATACTATCAAACTCTCTTACACATACTATCAAACTCTCACACATTTACTATCAAACGCTCTCACATTTAATATCAAACTCTCTCACATTTAATATCAAACTCTCACACATGTACTATCAAACTCTCTCACACATACTATCAAACTCTCTCACATTTACTATCAAACCCTCTCACACATACTATCAAACTCTCTCACACATACTATCAAACTCTCTCACATTTACCATCAAACTCTCTTACATTTACTATCAAACTCTCTCACATTTACTATGAAAGTCTCTTATATTCAGAGTCCAGTTACTGCTTTACTGTTATTCAGCTTCAGCATGAACATGTCACAGCCATGCATGAAGTTTTACACATATTTAACTGTGCTGTCTTGAAATTTTACCATCAACTTCCCCAACTTTTGGTCACATCCTGTTTCAGAATCATCTCATTCAAACGTTACAATTACCTCCAAAATGCAACACTTTTGCATGGGAATGCAAAAAGTAATGGGGGGGGGGATCTGTGGGCTCCATCTATGTCAATCCAAGGAGTGAGATTGTCGAATAATCTGGAGAATGGTGTTAAAAGTGCCAAATCAAAGTACGTGTTCAAGAGAATGGTAAAGGTTGGATTGTTGAAAAAATATGAAACAGTATAATGTGTAACCATATAGTTTGTTGTTCTAGATAGATTTGATTAACTTGTTTTGTTTTGTTAACTAAAGATCACTATTGTTTGAATTTATACTTGAGGGAAAAAAAAGGGGCAGATATTGCAAGATTTTTTTCTTCTCTCTGCTTCCTTTCATTTCATTGTATTTGTATTTTCTTTTATTTTTATTGTACATAGAATTTATTATCTTATGAAATGAATAAAGTTAAACAATAAACAAAATGTAAAATTATGTCAATAAAATGTTTGCTATCTTTGTGAACAGTAATCAACACAATTTATTGACAGAAGAAAAAAAAGACAGCCCACCATCGTTAAATTTCAGGTATTTGTGATGTTAAACATGAAACCATTAAATCATCTTCTACATTTACTGTGGCACTTCCTGATTCACTCAAGTGAGAAACACCCTGTTGTGTGAGAGCCAAGTTTGTTCATAAATACTGGAAGTGTCATTGGTCTGCTTTTCTGAAAGATTTATTACATTTCAATAAAAAAGGTAACAAATAGGCAATGTCATAAGCTTTAAAACTCATTTGATGGTAAATAATTTTGATATAAAATGTTCTTCTGTAAAGACATTTTAAGAGAAGCGCTGCTCCAGCGGTAATAGCTTTGAGGCTTGCGAAGCACTGAGCCATACGGTTTTCTTACATTTATTTAGGAGAGGAAGTGTTTACCTCGGTGATTACCATGCACGAGTAAAGCCAAGGTGAGGAAACCTCAACTGTAACATACCGTGAGGAAAAATGTAACAAAAGAACAAAGGAACAATGAACTACACAAGTGTGCAGACCATGAATCTCAAAGCACCTTCTGATCTGCTCCAGATGTGATCTTCAAAAACAGCTCCTTATAACGAATGATAAGAACAGAGATGCAGACAATAAAAAGCAGTTTGTTTTTTTCCCTACTCTTAATATCTTTATTTTTTCTCATTAACCAGAGACAATCACTCCTACTTTGCTTTTTTATGGGAAACAGACAGATGGGTGGAGCACAGCAGCCAAAACACATGGTAGGCCTACTGCCCACGTGACACAATTATGACATGATACATTATAACATTTTAACATTATAACTTTATAACATTATAACATAACATAACTCGTTCAAAATGGAATGGTTATGTTGAGATCTGGATCTCTTCGAAGAGCCATTCGTCCTGTTTTTACCATCAGCAGCTACACCTCGACCCCCTTTCTTGCTAAAACCTCTCAGACTTGTCAGATTTATATCTTTGTCAAGAACAGTCCAAAACTTATTGACCTGGATGTGTGTTTTAGGTCCATTATCATTGGGAAAAATAATTCACAAAAAACAAACAAACAGGTGTAGACTTCAGTAATCTATTGATTACAAAACCTTTGCAGACAAAAGGAGAACAGTCCAAATCCCAGAAAACAAACATACTTTATAAGTACTAAAAATGGTTGTCCTGCCTGGCCTGCTTAAAAGTTTGGATGCTCTGAGGACTGTCAGTAATTTTTATTGTTTTATAAGAATATCTACAAATCATCTTGAAGAGGCACCAGGACCGTTCTAGCGTCTGTCTCAGGTCTAACTAGATATATCTCAGGGGAGAAACTCAGCAGAATATCTACAAACAAACCCTCTTTCTGTCACCTTAATATGATTCCAATATGTAGGTCAGAATGTTCTTCAGAATAGATTATAATGCTCAGATTATAATGCTGAATCTAATATACATGTTCCAAAGCAAAATACATGGTCTACATTGATAATTTATGGATTTTCTTTTGCTATTTCATTTTGAACAATGACATTCCACTCCAGCTATACAATCCTTACATTAGAGATGAAAATAAACAGGTCTGGGAGCTGTTCATATTTCAATCCAGCTGGAATAAAGGTTTAACTTGAGGTCAAAAAGCCAAATCTAACATGGAAACAGAACCAAGTGACTCAGCTGAATGCAGTCATTGCACACACAGATAAGTCCAGAGGTTCAGTTCACACTATGGGAAGTTCGGCTCTTTTCGGTGGACTGCTCCCAAAGAACAGCTGCCTCTTTCAGCTCCCAAACAGCTCTTAACTTATTATCATCCGTAGCCTTGTATTTTAGCCTAACGTGGCAAATATGAAATAATTTTATGTTAATAATTCCTTTTACATTTAGTGTTTTTATGCGAAGTCTCGTAAATGACTAATTTTATGTATTTGTTCTGTTACAAAAGCAGACATTCCTAATTTTCTTTAATATTTTAATCAAACTTTTCGTTTTCGTTTACCAGAAAAACAAATGTACTGAACAGAACCAAACTTGGTAACCAAACTACAGTATACTGTATGTCCTCAGTGTGAGTTGCATTAAAAATATATCAACCATATAATCGTTTGAATACATTTATTACTTATTTATTCCAACGATGCTCAGTTTTTGATTCTTTTTAGAGGTAGCATTAAAAATATTTACATGGTTTGAAGTACACACACACACACACACACACACACACACACACACACACACACACACACACACACACACA
>NW_013954362.1:9893-10908 GCF_001266775.1 Austrofundulus limnaeus | reverse complement strand
CGTTTGGTGTGTACCCGGCATCAATCTCCCTTTGCTGCTGTTCACACATTTGTGGTGCTGAAAATGCAAAGACTGCTGCTGCTGCATTTTACGTGTCAGCTGTTTTATCCAAGTCATTTTTGGTAGTGATTACCATTAGTAAAACCATAATAATTTGAAACTGCCATAGTCTTGAAAGTGCTTAAACACAGCTGAAATGAACTGGTTAAATACACAGCTGTAACTCTCTTGTTGTTTTTAGGTAACTTTTATATGATTTCAGTTTACACAATGAACATTTAAGTWTAATTGCTGAAGATGACATGCAGGGTTTTAGTCTRYYCTTGTCATATTATGGCTGTATTTGTTGAATCATGTGTTGTAATTTTTCCAAGTTAAACTGTGGTGAACCATGTAAATACACACATCACAATATATTTTAACCCTAAAATATCCTGAATCATTTTTCAAAAGTAATTTATTCAATAAATAAATGGACAGAGAGCACAACCCCCCCTGTCGCGGCAAAGATAGTCAGAAACACGGCGAAGAGGTGTTAAAGAGACAAATGGTCTGCTGGGTATGATAATAAAGTCATTTATTGCCTTGACCAGCTGGGTTTGGGAGAAGAGGAAAAAGACAGCGACCGGAAAAGGGTGGAATGCCCCCTCCGGGTCGGAGGAGAGTCTCTGCCTCAAGTGGAGGAGTTTAAGTATCTGGGTGTCTTGTTCATGAGTGATGGTAGGATGGAGTGGGAGATGGATCAACAGATTGGGGCCTCATCCTCAGTAATGAGCACGTTGCTTTGGTCAGTCATGGTGAGGAAAGAGTTGAGTCGAAAGGCAAAGCTCTCAATTTTCTGGTCTGTCTTCGGTCCAACCCTCACTTGTGGTCACTAGACGAGGATCATGACTGAAAGAACGAAAGAACGAGATCCTGGATACAAGCAGCTGAAAAGAGGTTCCTTGGTAGGACACACACACACACACACACACACACACACACACACACACACACACACACACACACACACACA
>NW_013954362.1:3932-9707 GCF_001266775.1 Austrofundulus limnaeus | reverse complement strand
TATGTATATATATATGTATATATATCCTGCATATATACCCTGTATATATACCCTACTATCAAACTCTCACACATACCATCAGACTCTCTCACACCTTTAACTTGTTTGCATTCTTTCCTATATTTATTTTTTGACACTGCTACTGTCCCGTTTTATCACCTATTTAATGCTGCTGGAATTTCTGTGAAGGAATCTTCACAAAGAATCATTAAAGTTCTAACTGATATTCTATTCCAATCCAAAATATTTCACTAAATAGTTCCTTCTAAAAATACTACAATAATACTATATTATATCATTTTTTGTTTAGGGTCAGTCATGTGATAGTTAAAGTTATGGTATGGGTCATAATTAGTCAGAAACAAATGTCCTAATAAAGATAAAAATACAAACTTGTGTGTTCAATTGAATAAAACGCAACAACCGTAAAGAGATTTAAAACTGCAAGTGACCAAAGAAATATACAGTTGATGTTGAATCAGCATCATAAAACTTAAACCAAATAATCTCTGTTAGTGTTAGTCTGAATTATCTGAGAAAAGATTAATAACATATTTTATTGTGTTATCTGTTAGCTGAACATTTATAGTACGTGTGACTGGAAAGGAGCCAACAGTGCAAGAAGCAGTAAATTTAGTCTGACACCATGAAATGGAGTGTTAATGATGTGGGCTTTTACTCCCAATAGTCAGGCTTATTCATTGTGAGGGAAGTCTGGAGGAATATCAGTCACAGGGATTGAGAACACATTATTGACCTTTATCTAACGTGATAAATCCCACTGAGATCCCAGATCTGTTTGCAAGGGAGGCCTGGGCCTGAAGACAGCCTAACCTGCATGTTTTCAGACTTCTGAGGGATGTACTACTATACAACAACAAAGCTTTGTTGTGGTATAGTATAGGATGTTTAAGATTTGTCAAGCCTAGATATTTTCACATTGAAAGAGATATTCTCTACCACATTTAAGTCATTTAAAGGCACAGTGTGTAGGATTTGTTGTTTTCAGCGACATCTAGTGGTTGAGTGGTTGAGTAATCCTCCCTGGTCCTCCCCCCACCCCCACCCCCCGCTTCCAAATGCAAAGGAGTTGCTACAGTGTCTCTCAGGTCCCAAAAACCTTTGATAATTCCAACCGCGATGTCTACCAGCAGCTTCAGGGCTAGTGATGTTTCAAGTGGTAAGATTATGATCTTTAATAAGTAAAATTATCCCAGTTACAATGACAGACAACAAATATTACATTTATAGTATTGCAACTAAAACCATTTTTGACGCCGCCACCGCAGTTTGTCCTTCATGAGCCTTCGTAGACAAGATGGCGGTTGCCTGTGTGGCGACCCGCGACCATGGAGATATAAACAGCTTTTTATAAGGTAAAAATAATAAAACAAGGTCTTTGTCTGCAATTATTATACATGTTTTTTATTATTGTCATTAGTGATTATCTCAGTTTCGGCTAAAAGACTTGACAAAATCCTACACACTGTGCCTTTAATGCTAAAATGTCATGAATCAACCAAATGGAATTATAAATATTAACCTATGTATTATAGTTTTTAGTGATTGCTTTGACACAGCCGTCAACTCAAAATCCACATTTTCAAAACAGTTAACGCAGAGGCCTAAACAGTGCCACAGTGGTCAAAATGACACATTTTGTTTGCAAAAGGCAACAACTGTGTCAAAACATTAAAAATATGGAACAAAAGCAAATTTTGCCTTCAAACAACTCAACTTTGACACAATGTATGAGCACCTCCAAACAATCAGTACACAATGGGCAACAAAATACAAAATTCAGCACTCGTGTGAATCAGTGCACCATTGCTTGTCATTGTAGCCTATGACTGTATGTAGCTTACATGCCAGTGCCTTTAGTAGTCAAATTTGCCCTCTTGCAAAAATGCATCCAGAAGCAGACATGGTTTGATGCAAATTTTACTGAGTACATTTTTTTTCAGACTGTGCCTGACAAATGAAATATTTCAACAGAGAATACATGGTTATAAGAATAAAATCCTTTACTGTGTGAGAAATTAGGTAAATAAAAAAACAGTCTTTTCCAGTAAAGATCAAAAATCTATAGTAGGCCTTTACTATAAGAATTAGAGATAGCCATAAGTGATACTCTTCTGTCTCTTCTAGTCTCTTTTGTCTTGAAGATTGGGCCACATGGCCTCATCCACATCACATTCAATATTTGCCAGAACCATGTTGACAACAGCTGCCTCATGCTCAGCACCCTCTACCACCACCGACACGTAGCCTTTTGATTCTATAAAGAATACATGAAATGTGGAAAAAATTACATGAAGTACTGTATATCACTGCAGATATTTCTGTATATACTGTATAGCAACATTGTCTGTTCTCCTGTTAATAAAAAAAAACTCTAACAATGGATGCAACAGTGTTTCTGTTCAGAACAGGTTGGACTCTTTGTCCAGCCTCTCTAAATGAAAGGCCATGATTTACAACATGATCAATCACAGTTGCCAAAATTTCAGCTGTAACCTGAGCCCTTCCAGCTTATACCTCCACCTCGCACACGGACTCCTCTTCCACTGACCCCTCTATCTCTTCCTCTCACTCTGCCTCTCATCTGCCTTAGACCTCCTTGATCCATGCTTGCAAAAAACAATACAGGCCTGCAGACTGTTGTGTTTTGTAACAGGCCTGCAGACTGATCGCAAATTGAAAAATTCTGTGAAGAAGTGTAAACAGGTGCTTTCGGTGTTTCCTACTGACAGCTAAAAGGGAGTTTGGACTTCTTGAATGACATCTGCGTTAACTGTTTTGCAAAAGGGTGTGGAAACTGTGTCATCCCAATGAGAATGGGTTAACACATTGCAAGAGGTGTTTTCGGCTCTGCTGAGATGGTGATGACGAAGATTGAGAGGTTCCCAGTTCCTTCAAACAGGTCAAACCAGTCAATAAAAACTGTAACCTATATGTGTTAGCTTCTGTTAATTCCCAAAAACATGCTTTCATTAAATAAAATCCCCATTTCGGTTCTGCTTAGTGTGTCCTTATTAAATCATTCAGTACCTCAGAGCTTTAAGATTGTTGTAATCAAATCTTTACCTAAAAATCCTGATCTTGATTCTGGTGCTACCAAGTGGTAATCATTGTTTTAAACTTTAACTGTGTGTTACGATGGGCAATTGGCATCATTGGAGTGTTCTGAATTGAAGTGATATTTCAGACTCAAACTGCTCCATTGGTAAGACAGTTCAGTGTTGCGGTGCTTGTGTCATCTAATGAGTGCTAATTAGTGCTTCTCTCTTTACATTGGATTGGCTGTAAAGGATTAAAACAGTGCAGAATCTGCCTGCTCAGTGAGTGTGGGAGCACAGAGGAGGGATGTTGACATTGTGGACCCATCTCTCTAGCCTCGCTCCCACTCTCACTTGCAGACACCTGTTATTGTCAACTGCAGACTGCAGGAACGCACCCTTCATTTATGCCCCCACCCACTGGGGCCTAAGGCCGACTGTTATCTGGCTGTCAGTGTGTCAGTCCATCACGGGTGGTCTTGTGTGCACGATATCTCCTGAATGAAGTTATACAGTATATTGACTTATAAATATGCATAGTAACTCCATTGGGGTAGTACTCAGTCTGACTAGATTTGGGCATCAAAGGGTCAGGTCATTTATGATGATTGGTGATATAAAACTTGTATTTTTTTATCAAAGACAGACACGTGTAGGGCAGGCAGAGGCATACCAATCAACGCTTGTTTTGTTTGATTTGGTTGCTCTCTTTGTTCAGACTGCCCTTTGTTATTATGTGTGTTAATGTTAAAACTGTCTGGACTCCAAATTTCATGTATCTGGATGAATCCTAGACACTCGGACCGTAACACAGATAACTTTATTTCTAACCCGCCCCTGTCAGGAAGAGTTTTAAAATAAAAAATGCCCATGGAAAGCCCTGGTGTCTCTATATTTCTGTTCTTGCTGCTCCTTTTCTGACTGTGTTCATGTGAGCAACAGCTCTGCAATGGAGTCTTTGATTGGTTGAGACACACAATGATTGCCATCTAAAACCAATAGTTTTAGCAATATGGAGTTCCACAAGGCAGTTGCTTAGGACCTTTGCTATTTTCTATTTTCACCAATGATCTGCCATCTGTCCTACAGCATGCTAAGGCTGTGACGTATGCTGATGACACCACAATATACAGTATATGTCAAGTTCATCTGTGGACACGCTGTCTGGTACTCTAGACAGTGAATTTAAGGAGGTTGTAAAATGGGTGCAAAATAATAAATTAGCTTTAAATATATCTAAAACTAAAAGTATAATATTTGGGTCAAATTGGAAACTGAAGACTAAGCCAAAATTAGATTTGTCTATAAATGACACAGCCATTACTCGGGTAGAGGAAATTACACTTCTGGGTTTTACCTTAGACTGCAGATTGGAGTGGTCTTAGCAGATTGAGCATATTGCTACACTAATGGGAAGACAACTATGTGTTATAAAAAGATGTTTAAAGTATATACCTTTAAAATTAATTTCTCAAATCATTAACGCAGTTGTCTTGTCTCACATGCTTTATTTCCCTATGGTTTGGTCCAGTGCTTCAGAAAAACATCTAACTAAACTGCAGTCAGTTCAAAATAGGGCAGCACGTCTTCCACTGAATTGTTCAATATACACAAATGTTCTCAGTATGCACAGGGCACAAGGTTGGCCCTTGGTAAAACATAAGGTTGATATAGCCCTTTTAAGCTTTTTTAGAAATATTGTAGTATCTAACATACCAACTGTTTTAAATAATCAACTTTTGTTTAGCCACACTGTACACATGTTCAATACTAGACATGCTTTAAAAGGTTGTTTTATTTTTCCACAATGCAACAAGAATGCTGGACAAAAGATTGTTATTTTTAGAGAAATGAGAACATAGAATTCCCTTCCTTCATCATTTTTAAATATAACAAATATTAGAGCTTTTAAAAGAACATTGTTTAATTATTTTGTCATGTAGAGTGCTATAATTTAATTACACATTTATGAACTTATATACTTTGTTGCCTATTGTTATATTAAGTGCAATTGTAACTGTTGTATTTTTTTTGCAATTTTTTTAAGAACCCCAGGAAGGGTAGCCCTTGTTACGACAAGGGCTAATGGGGATCCTAAATAAATAAATAAATAAAATAAATCAACCCCCCTACCCCTGGCCAGTGGTTTTGTCAGTGACCCAATTATTGTGTGCCAGGCGTGGAGTCAAACTGACACTGCTGGCAAGGCAATTGTTGTCAATTCGATGTGGGCTAGGTTTGGCAATGGTGACATTGTTTTTAATATGGCATGCCACAACTGGTCCAATTGTGTTTTGGTTTCTGTGATGCTGGTCCATGCCCCTGCCACCTCTGGCAAGCAACATGTGGGCCACCAAAGGGCTGTCATTCTTTGCAGTATCTGAGCCAAACTTTAAGAATGTTAGAACACTGTGTTGGCCAGAACTGGCCAAGATAAATTTTCCTATATGGTGTGTTTATATCTTGTGAGCAACAGACTTTAAATTAAAGAAAAAAACTAACAGCATTAATGCACATTCAAATGTCACTGTTAAATGTTGGTTGTAATAACACGATAATAACACTTTACAGTGTCTGGCACTAATATACTGTAGATATTATTGTAATTATTATTGATTTATCATTTTAATGACTGATTGGGCTCATAAAAATGTCATCAGCTCTGTTTCCATTTTCTTATATGTTTATATATATCTATATATATATATATATCTAT
>NW_013954362.1:0-2591 GCF_001266775.1 Austrofundulus limnaeus | reverse complement strand
CACAGTTGTTTATACGTTTAGCAGCTCTTTTTATCCCACAGCTGACCTGCTGAAAATGACAGATTTTYTTTTCTGGATCTCTGACAGACGGACTTCAATCTCTGAACTCGTAAAGTTTTTCTTTTTAATTTTCACTGTCATTTTCCTGAATGGACACTTCCTGACATCTGAGGCAGGAAACACAGCTTTATGAGGTGTTTTTGGGGTGGTAATTATGCTAATCTCCTCTCGCGTGCACGAGCAGCTGGATACGAACAGGTGGAATTTACGCTCCTCATTTACACCCTTTTCATGAAGATAGAAGAGTTTGTTGAATCTGACATGGCATGTTCGTACAAAGCCTTCGTACAAACAAAAGTAAGAGGATAAGAATACGAACATGTTCTTGCATGAGGCCCATTGAACTTACACAAACTATTCTGCATCAAACATTGCATTCTGAAACTGCTACAGACACAAAAACAGAAATTAGTTTGTGCTGGTACGTGAACAAGCCTTCCTAAAAATGTTAATAGCATTTCATGAAGAAATGCATTCCACTCACCACCATTAACACCAGAGCAGAGCTGTTTTATTCAAACTTTGTGTAAAATTGCTATGCATTGCTCAGAGCAGGTGTTAGGGTTGGCCCAGCTACGAGCACATCAGATTTTAGCTCAGTATCTATAAAACAAACTGAGGTAGCAGTAGCATTAAAGTTATGCTGCGTTCCGTTTACATCGTATTCCAGGAACTGGTAAATGGTAGTGACATCATTTCCCAACAAACCATATGAAACTGCATTCTAGTTAGTCGACAGGTGATTGTATTGCGGCCGCTACCCTAGCTACAACAATGCTACAATGTAAACAATAAAATAAAGTGAGCTGTACTACGTACATCATGCAAATAAACATTGATTTTAACATGTACAGCATTGCACAGAAAACATACTGCTTGTGAGAGTGATTAAACATGCACAAAAAATGAAGGAAGATAATTAATAGTAGTTACGGAGTTAACTTTCTAAAGCTGCGAGTAGCCGCCATCTTGAAACTGAAACTGGGGGCAGTTTCATTTCTTCCACTTTACGAGTGCAATATTACCACTGTCCAGTTTAAACCTACCAATGGGAACAGGGGAATTATCACTTCCCAGGACTACTGGAACACAGCATAAGCTGTGGTGTCTATCTTGAATAGAACTGACTCTGGAGGTTTATCAGTTGTAGGTTTAAATTGATCACTTGTTTAAGAAAATCTGTCCAGTGGTTCATCAACTAATTAATTCCAACAGTTATTGCTAAAGTTTTGAGTAAAGATTGGTGCAATAAGTAGAGTAAGTTTGTAAAATTACACCAATTTATGCCCAATATTTGTAAAACTGACTGAATTAAAGCCATTATTGTGTTTTGTAAGGCCAGTTGACCATGGTGGCAATCTTAAATGTGATTGGTTCTAAAAGTTAAATCTGCACACCCAGTATTTACTTGCAGAAAGTTTTGCTAAAATAGGTAAAGTTACATAAGAAACGTTTTGCAAAGTTGAGTAATAAATGTGTTAATGAAAATCTGTTGAAGCTCAGAACATGTGAGGTATGTATAGCGAGATCAGACCCAGAATGCAGATTGGCACAAGAAATCAAGAAAAAGTCTTTATTAAAGGAAAATCCAACGTCGTGGCAAATACAGAACAAAGAACACGGGAGACTCGGGGGACTTGGGGAAAGAACCAGGGAGAAGCCAAACAATAAATGGACGAGGAAGTGGTGACAAGAAACTGTTAAATACAACAGGGTTGAGTGGAAAGTGGAACCAGAAGATTTACCAGCAGGTGAGGAACTAGAGCTGTAGCAGGAGATGATGAACCATAAGACATGGTTGTAGCAGACAATGAGACTACAGGAGTAATACTGGGAGAGCTTCAGCAGACGAAGTGACCACAGAGGTAGCTACAGCAGATGAAAGGGCCTCTGAGGATATGACTGCATTGAGTGATACCAAAGATATAGCTGCAGCAGGTAAAAAGACCACCAAGAAGGCTGCAGGTGATCATGAACTAGAGGGCAAGCCTCTGGAAGCACTGCATCGATGAACCAGGAGAGGCTGCAACCAGAGGACTGAGACTGACCAGAGGCCTGGTGGCTAAATCTAATAATTAAAAAAGCAAGAATTTACAAAAACCAGGAAGATCAAATCAAACTATAACAAAGATCACCCCAAAAAGTTACACTCTAAGCAATGAGATCAGGTTATTGATATTTTAAAATATTTGCTTATGACTTTTATTTTCAACTCAGCTTTTTGTGGTAAACATTAAAGAGACACACCAGGAAGTTATGTGTAGGTGACAAAGTTATGTGTAGTAAAAAGTATGTTGAAAAATTATCTGGCAGGAGCTCTTGACTATGAGAGGCCCTTTAGGCCTGTAAGGGTCACCCTGGTGAAAAAAAAACTTTTCTATTGTTTATTTTCTTTGTCTTTGATTTTATATTTTTACACTTACAAGAAGAAAATCATTTTAAAGTGTTTTTATTTTCTTTAAGTGAATAGGACAAAGTCCTATATATACACTCACCGGCCACTTTATTAGGTACACCACGCTAGTAACGGG
>NW_013954361.1:23625-29531 GCF_001266775.1 Austrofundulus limnaeus | reverse complement strand
TAAAACGGTCACCAGTCAATATTATCGTTTATCGCAATAAATTTTGAGACAATTAATCGCCCAGCAAAATTTGTTATCGTGACAGGCCTAGATACGATTCGATTTTCTAAATGATTTTAGAGGGACAGAGTGATTTTGGTGGCATTTTGTGACCTTTTTGTGAAAAAGTTACCTTGACAATATTATGTGAGTCCTTTTAACAAGAAATACATCAGAAACGCTGTGAAAATGGTCTGATCTGCCTCTCTGGCTGCAGTGTGCCCTCCAGACACACGGGGAACAGATTTTCACAGGGGAACTGAATGACACACAACACCCCCTAAACTCAAGGTGCTAGACGCATGCCTGCCTGCCTGCCGTGACTGACTACAATCAGAATAAGAGCACCCCAAACGAGACACTTCAATTTGGCTTATAATACAGACATTCTGACAAATAAGTAACTGTTTGTAACCTTACCTCAGGGTGTCGATCTTTTCTGCTCAGATTCAGCTATCGGAGCATGAAGCTCACCATGCTAATGCTACCGTTACTCTCTGGCTTCTTAGGAGTAGAGGAGCCAAATGTCTGGCTCACTGCTGSCAACTAGTGGTCAGAGGCTGAACTACAACACAAATTAACGGTTGGCAGGAAAGTTGACATTTTAAACCTTAATTAAAAATCGATACAGGGCTTTAGAAAATAGATACAGTATTGATAAATGAAATATCGATATATATCGGTGTATCAATATTTTCCTACACCCCTACTGATAAGAGCTAAGCCAAGGTTTGATTTAGAACTGACATTATGTTTAATATTTTATGTCTTCCTAGGGTGCCACTGTACAACTAGCCACCAGGACTACAGATTAGAACTAGCCTTTGGCTAATTCTGGCATGTTACAGATGTACTGTTACTAACATGCACTGTCCTGTTAAATAAAATTAATWAAGATCCAATTAGCGGTGAACAGCTGGGTTGAAACAGTGTTCATAAGAACGTCCCTGCCTCATCTTGGACATGGTCCCAAGGCCATGCAGTCTATGCAGGTCCACAACTGAGGACTCAGGTTAGAAACAGCCTTAGTTGTTAAAGAGAGCTCAAATTTTGATGAATAAATTAAAGTCACGGATGATCATGTACTAAATCATAATAATGCTCATGAAATGAGCTGATTTGAGTTGTTTTCAGACAAATGTTTGTTTTCCATATAAAGTAATAGATGAATGACTGTGAACAATAAAATGTAATATGACACCATATTATGCATGTTTTGAAATATAAAGTCACGTTTTAAGTTTTAAAAGCTATATAGACTATATTATGAGTGTGTAAAAATCAAGGGTCAGGAAAAGGTGAAACAATTGGGTCACAAGAGTGAGAAAATGGGGAACCACCAGGGGCACACAAGCGCAGAAGGAGGGATTATATCATTGAAATCGGATCACGGATGTGCCAATTATGAGAAAAAGYCGTGTACCCTTCTCGTCAGAGATGGATGAACCACCCAGAAGAAGAAAACGAACAAATTATATAAATTAGGAAGTTTTCTTTGTGTAGATCAGTCAACGCAGGGTCCAGACTGCCTCGACTCAAAGGTTTATGAATTGTCAGCTGTTTTGGGGCATAAAATTAATCTTTTAAAACTTACATCGAAGCCCACTCTAATCATTTGAAACATGATTTTTGTGTGATTTTTGCATTGGAACTAGGATTTCACTCTTTAACCTTTCACAAGACTAAAACTAAATAATTATAAGTCCTGTATTTGGAAAAAATACACAACTCTGTGGTCACCTCCAGCTCGACTCCAAACCAAATAGAGTTGCATCAAATGAAATGAAGTGTGTTTTAGTCACATTAATGAGCATTTTCCTTTGTGTGTTTGTCCAGAAGTCCCACAGCKACATGTCTGGAAGGAGGATGGGACTCCCACTGACCAGCAGCTCTGTAACCAGAAGAGTAACTCCAGTTTGGACCAGGACGAATCAGAACCACCACAGAAAGAACCAGAAAGTGTGGAGATGAAGGAGGAGCAGGAGACTGATGCGTTTCTGGTAACTCCTGCTTGTAACGAAAGACACCTCTGGGAACTAGAACCAAACAGGAAGCAGCTCCTCTCTCAGAACTCTGCTGAAGCTGAGAACCAAGTTCAGGAAGGAAGCAGGACCGGAGATCCAGGATCCTGCAGAGATGAAGATCTGAGACTAAATGAGACAAGTCCACAAGCCAGAGGTCTCAGTGATGATGTGGACCACCAAAACCAACTTGGAGAGCAAAAGAAACCTTTTCTGTGTTTGACCTGTGGGAAAACGTTTAGTGTGAAACATAATTTATTTGTTCACATGAGAACTCATACAGGAGAGAAGCCCTTCTCATGTCAGACCTGTGGGAAAAGTTTTAATTACAAAAGTGTTTTGATTACTCACACGAGGACTCACACAGGTGAGAAGCCCTTCTCGTGTCAGACCTGTGGGAAAAGTTTTAACAAAAAGAATTATTTAATCAGACACATGAGAACTCACTCCGGGGAAAAGCCCTTCTCGTGTCAGAGCTGTGGAAAAAGTTACAGCGATGGGCAAAGCTTTAAGAGCCACATGACATCTCACACAGGCGAGAAGCCCTTCTCATGCGAGACCTGCGGGAAAAGTTACAGCGAAAAGAAAAGTTTGAAATATCACATGAGAAGTCACACGGGCGAGAGGCCGTTCTCTTGTCAGACCTGTGGGAAAGGTTTCAGCCAGAAGTTTGATTTAATCAGACACATGAAAACTCACACAGGTGAGAAGCCTTTCTCCTGTCAGACCTGTGGAAAAAGTTTTAATCAGAAGTTTGATTTAATCAGACACACGAGGACTCACACGGGTGAGAAGCCTTTCTCCTGTCAGACCTGTGGAAAAACCTACAGCGACAGAAAAAGTTTTAAAAACCACATGACGACTCACTGACTGAAAGCCTTTTACATGTCAACGAGTGGAAAACGTTACAGTAAAAAAACACCACATGAGAACTCAGGTGAAAGACCTCTCACATGTCAGACCTGAGGAGAGAGTTTTAATCAATAACTRTTGTAAGTTTTTCAGACTTTCGGTTAGTTAAAACCAGTGGTGGGCACAAGCCCGCTAAAGCGCAAATCCGCTAATTGCGGACATAAATATTTCGTTTGTGCTTTTGCYGACTTACTAAATTTTAAAATTCARAAGCGGATTTGCGATTTCTAAAATTAAAATGCAGTACTAGTGGTCAACTGGAGCAACTACATAGAAAACYTCCTAATCCAGGTAGAAAAAAAAAAGTAGGTCCTCTGGATGGTTCTTCTTTAGTGAAACTTTTCGTCTCTCCTCCAAGAGACTTCTTCACTCTGATGAGTTTCAGGTGAACTGGAAAACTTTAAAGTTAAATAGAAACATGGAAAACTTTAAAATCCAAGCTCTTATTTTGAAGGGAAGATACTAGTTTCCTGTTCCCCGTGCTTTCATTTCCCATCAGTTCGTCATGTACCCAGAATGCATCGCTTCAGTTTTCCAATAAACAGTTTTAAAATTACTTATTGATGCTTCTTTGATGAAAAATCTACAACAAACAAAAGAAAAAGACAAAGGAGAAGCCGAACTAGCAATCATCAACAACTTTTTAATTTTTATACCATGAGCTAAAGGTCTGTTTCAGGAAATCAGATCCCCAGCAATCAGCGGTTGTAGGATTAAGCTGTACAAGGGTTCATACACTGCTAGCTGGTAGTATTGTGCATAATGTACATGAATTGTCAACTAGTAAGTGTCAAATTGAACGTGTGCTATAAAATTGTCTTCCGCTAATTTTTCTATGACATGAGCATTTTTGAAGTTGCGGACCTAAATATTTTCATAAGCGCTTTAGAAATTGCGGAGCTAATTTTTGGACTAGCGCTGCCCACCACTGGTAAAACTCAAAGCTGAGAAGTTAAAATCTTAAGACTGTGGCATTGTGGGTAATGTAGTTGTTTAATGATGTAGGTGCACCAGAGGATTGTTTGCAAACAGACATTAGGTAGAAAGTMTAGTTAGAGAATAATCTAAATGTGATTTTATGTTCAGTGTTTTAAAACAAGTGTTTTTTGATCAAATAGATTGTGTTGTATAAATATCTGTGTTTTTCTTTCTGGGGTTTAGAAAATGTAACAAAATAAATGCCTGCTGCTAAAATGATGTATCAAAATCCATATTATGAAATATTCTTGGTTCACCTTTGTTTAACTTGTAAGTTTGAGTTGTTTTAGACTGTGATAATAAGGTTTTTAGTGTGACCATTGTGAAAGTTCTTCATTTCTCAGGAATCCTCCTGTTTTTTCTTTTTTTTTTTTTTTTGAGACGATTAACTGATGTTTGATGGAGATGTTCAAGAAAATAAACTGAATTAATAGAAAATAACTTTAACTAGAGAAATTGCATTTCCTGCAAAAATGCTAGTGTGAATGTCACTTCCTGAAAACGTAAGCTAAAACCTGTGAAATTAGCTGAAATTATTTAAAAGGAAAAGTGTTAATGCTTTGTAATAACACTTTACTTTGAAAAGCTGAAAGAAGCAATAAAAAGCTTAACTTTGCAGAAAAACAGTAAAAAGGAGCACAAATCTAGTTGAAAACAGAAAACTGCTAAAAGCTAAAGTAGCTGACTATAGCTGAAAACATCTGTAATAAGCATAATTGACACTAGGTAGCAGAAAAAAAACATGAAAAGTAGAAAAAAATCAGAAAAATAGCAGAAAGAAGCAGATCTATAGCTAAAGTAGCATAAAATAGCTAAAATTAGCATGAAATAGGGTAAAGGTAGCAGCCAAGTTGAAATTAGCACCCAGAGGAAGTATTGTAAAAAAAATTAAAAAAAAAAGGTAAAACTGGCAAAAAAATGCATATATGTACAAAAAAAGTGACAATTTGTAGTAAAAAGGCTAAAACAGCTGAAATGTACAATTAAAGAGCTTAAAAAGTATCTGGATTTCTTTTCATGAGCATAAGGAAGCACAAGTTTGCTGAGCTTAGCTGAAAAATGTTATAATAGCTACAAAAATGTGTATTTAGCTTTGAAAAGCTAAATTTAGCTAATAGCATCTAAACATTAGCTGAAATTCCAGCAAACAGCTGAATATAACAGAAAGCATCCATAAGAAGCATAAATAGCCCAAAYCAGCAGAATTTTAACTGAAATGGCAGAAAAAAGCTAAAATTAGAACAAGAACATAAAAAAGAGCAGAACCAGAACAAACTGTGAGGTGCGATAAAGATTTAGAAACATTTCAACATTTTAAGGATGTTGAAAACAACCTTAAAATGTTGAAAAGAAGTCATAGCAGCCCTCACGATATATGAATTGTTGAAATGGCACAAAAATTGTGTAACGAGTTAGATGCCGAAAAATATACAGAAGAAAAAATGATCTCAGTAGTGTGAGTACTGTGAAACTTCCACTCAGTTAAAGAAATCACTTCAACAAATTAAATTAAAAACTGTAAATTATGATTCATCAGCATTTGAACTTACAGTAACTGTTTCAGTAAGAAATATAAATCACAGTAACTAATCAAATTTAGATGCATTTCTAATGTAAAGAACAAACTACTATGATGCATTTACATATATTCATGAGTAAGGTTTTACAACAATTAAATGTTTTTATATTTAGTGAAGAAATAAAAATAAAGTACCCAGTTGTTGCAAACAGTCAGCAGTGTCTTTTATTTCTCCCTCTCAAACAGGAACATGTTTTTATTTACAAGTTGCAGTGAGGACGACCTGCTAAGAGGTGAAATAAAGTAAAACATGAACGCAGAGATTTCCATGTCAGATTTAGTGCCAACAATAATTTTTATTTTGAAGGCGGAAGTCGGAGCTTCTCAGTGTGACACCACCGGAAGTAAACAAGGCGCTAGCGGCGTTAGCATAGCTA
>NW_013954361.1:0-22625 GCF_001266775.1 Austrofundulus limnaeus | reverse complement strand
CACACACACACACACACACACACACACACACACACACACACACACACACAAGCACTTGTCCTTCCCCTCCATTCCCTCAGATAGGCTAATGTTATTACTGAGGTAATTATCCTCATTAGTGCCAGCAGCTGTAGAGAACCTACTGCTCGCTGTTCAAACTCCACCTCCAATCTTTCTATCTTCACTGTCCTCTTTGTATTCTCTAGATTTCATGCTTTGCCTTTATCTTTTGCTTAAAATAGAGCCTGTTGAATATCGACCGGACCTGAGCGACCAGTTGTTCGGACGAGGTTTGTTTTTTTTTAGCATGCACTAAATGAACAAAGCTAAAAAAAACTTTGGATTTTAGCTGCTTAATTTAAACCATTCTGATGAAAAAAAAATGAGGAAATAAAGTTGATAAATTGCACAGTTCAGTTGTTTTGAGGGGGATCAGCRACAGAGCACAAGGTGGCACTGTTTAGCCAAATAACCCCTCTAATCTTCACTGACTTTCTACTTTGAGCCTGACTCTCATCWGTCTCATGTTTTCCAGCTTTAGCCATTCTTCTCCACAGAAAATGAGCTGTCACGCTCCTTCCTCCTCACATGTAATGACGATCTCTGAATACGATGGCCGGCAAAGTGGGAAATAATTGTGTTTGCACGACTTGGGCTGATGTTTGATGTGGGACACCCAAATGATACCATCCTGGCATTGTAACTTTTATGCACCTTCATGGAAAAATTATGAGCTCAACAACGGAGGCGCGCGGCTTTACGCACAACATCCCTCTCGCTCTGTGAGATTGCCTTTTGTTTTATTGCCAGAGGCTGTTGCAGACAGTAAGTAACCTGTATACCTTTAAACCCCCGCATCAGGCGCTAAATGTCATGCATAGTCTGTTTTTATTGGCTGATACGGCCTGTTGTGCCCTTCTCCTTTTGCTGGAAGCCTTTGTTAAAGAGATGGTTGTTAATGCTGCTGACCAGATGGGCTCCTCTCCCCCCGCAGGTCCCACTCAGGGTGTTTACCATGCACTGGGCTGTGGATAACAGGTGAGACTACTGCTGGCTGCTCATCCAATCAAAGAGCAGCAGCTGCCCGGCTTCTGCCTGTAAACCTTTATTTGGCATTTGGGGCCTCGTGGGACTGGGTTTGATAATAACACAGAATCAAAGTGAATTCGCTTTTATATGTTTCCTTTTCCCCTCCTCATAAGAGCTTTTATTTATGTGAAATGGTCACATAGGCTGCCTCGCTGAACCCTCCCTGGAGAGGAGAGGAACCCGGGTTGATTAAAGCTGAAGTATTATCAGGGGTATCCAGGGCTGACAAACCCACCCAATCATTTAATTGTCATTTCACGAAGTTTAGAGATAATTCCCTGAAATGTTCCCCCACCACCCCCGYGCCCCGTGTGACAAAATGTTTCCAGCATTTGCTGTGCAAACAGTGAACATTCCTTTCCCCTTTCCAATTCAGGCCATCCTGAATTACTGCAATTTGGTATCATGGCAACAGCGAAGGTAAGGCCAGGCCAGGGATTGTTGAGGAACAGTCTTTTAAAGCTCTGAATCAATCTGCCTTAATGGATGACCTGTGTCTAGCGTGCATATATGGATTAGTTTGGCTGGAGCACCTGTCCCTGTTCTGTCAACAGCAGGATCAGGTTACCTGGCCACACATCCACCTGGCTGACATGACTTCCTGTGATTGACAATACATCGCTCGCTGTTCGCTGCAGAATTATGACGAGCTGAAGTTTGAAGGAACAAAACAAGTGATTTTAAAACGCTTACAAGTACAAAGGGTTCTCTGTGTGGAAAAATAAAACAAACCTTTTAGATCATTAAGATATAAAAAACAGCCTTTTTTCATGAATCTCCAGCCCCCTCCCCATCACACGACCCTCTAAAAGGATAAGTGAGTACAGCTAATGGATGGCTGGGTGGATGATATAGAGTAAACAGCAGCTAACCCCTCTCATTATATAAAAATGCCTTAAACACTGAGCATTTCCTAACAGGGCTGGTCGTAGGTTGATTATGGAGTTAAGCAGCCGGAGCGACTTGGTGAAGCGAGGCAGCCTTCAGAGGACAGATTGTGTCTAAGAAAAGATTCAGAAACCAAGATACGTTAAGGAAGAGGGTGAATGTTTTCCTGCTTCACAGTGTTTAAATTTACAACTTTAAAAAGGAAAAGCAGTTTTCAGGAATGACTCATCAAAATGTCATCATTATCCCTCATTATTAGGTTTACTTGTGGTTCCTGGAGTTTCTGAAAGTAAAATAGGAGGTAGGGCTCCTCTTTTTTTTGGACCAGCGTCCAGGTTTCCACCTGGTCTACTTTTTATATTTAGGTTTAAAATTTTTTTATCTATAGAGTATGGAGTATCAGGCCCGTTGATACGGGCTGTTAGGTCCCTGTACAACCGGTGCCAGAGCTTGGTCCGCATTGACCGTAGTAAGTTGGACTCGTTTCCGGTGAGAGTTGGACTCCGCCAAGGTTGCCCTTTGTCACCAATTCTGTTCATAACTTTTATGGACAGAATTTCTAGGCACAGCCAAGATGTTGAGGGGATCCTTTTTGGTGACCTTAGGATCACATCTCTGCTTTTTGTGGATGATGTGGTCCTGTTGGCTTCATCAGATCCTGATCTCCAGCTCTCATTGGAGCGGTTCACAGCCAAGTGTGAAGCGGTCAGGATGAGGATCAGTGCTTCCAAATCGGAGACCATGGTCTTGAGCCAGAAAAGAGTAGGATGCCTTCTCCGGGTCGGGGAGGAGGTCCTGCCCCAAGTGGAGGAGTTTACGTATCTCGGGGTCTTGTTCACGAATGAGGGAAGAATGGAGCAGGAGATCGACAGGCGGATTGGTGCTGCGTCTGCAGTGATGCAGGCGCTGTACCGGTCTGTCGTGGTAAAGTGAGAGCTGAGCCAGTTTACCAGTCGGTCTACGTTCCTACCCAAATCTATGTCATCTATGGTCACGAGCTTTGGGTATTGACCGAAAGAACGAGATCACAGATACAAGCAGCCGAAATGAGTTTCCTCTGCAGGGTGTCTGGGCTCTCTCTTAGAGATAGGGTGAGAAGCTCAGTCATCCAGGAGGGACTCAGAGTAGAGCCGCTGCTCCTCCACGTCGAGAGGAGCCAGTTGAGGTGGCTCATCTGGTTAGGATGCCTCCTGGACGCCTCCCTGGTGAGGTGTTCTGGGCACGTCCCACTGGGAGGGGGCCCAGAGGAAGACCCAGGGCACGCTGGAGGGACTATGTTTCTCAGCTGGCCTGGGAACACCTTGGGATTCCTCCAGAGGAGCTGGCCCAAGTGGCTGGAGAGAGGGAGGTCTGGGTCTCTCTGCTTAATGCTGCCCCCACGACCCGACCCCGGATAAGTGGAAGATAATGAATCGGAACTTTCTATTTTTTGAAAAATCCCATAGTTAAAGTCAGTCTTATCTATTTTAGCTCTGCAGCTTCAGACTTACAGGACTCGAGCATAACATTTTTTATACTGCCAAATGTAAAAATAAATGACTAAAACCAATTGGTTTTGAGCTTGATGACAGGAGCACGTATCAGCAAAGACAATAAAAGGCTGTAAAAGTGAATGTTTTGCAACCAATCAAGTTAATTGGCAACAGGTCAGAGAAGGGGATTTAAAAAAGAGCTCTTAGAGATTCACCAGTTCACTTAACAACTTTTACCACAAAACGCTAACGCTACCTCCAAAGACCCCCCCCCCCCCACCACACACACACATCTATACATGTCCTTTTACTTGCAGTATGCCCTCTGTAGTCACCGTCATGTCCACTGATGATGGATCCCCTGATGATGAAACAATTAGCTCGCAGCCGTTGTGCTAACCACAAAGCTGGTTGGATGATAGATGGGGCAACTGATAGACTCGGCTGGTTGGTTTGTTGTGAGGGGGGGGGCACGTTGTCCTGGATCTCTGACACCTTCTATCTTGTGATCAATGCAGCCCCCACATTGCCTCCATCCAATCCTCAGTCTCCCCCACCACCACCAGCTGCCTGTGACCCCTCATCATAGCTCTGCCTCTGCTTGCCATGTGCTGGGAGTCAAAGGGTTCCCACCTATCGCTCATCAGAATGGAACCCCCACCATCTCCTGTGCCCCCCACCACCCCTGCACTAAATCACAATCAATCGCTGGGCAGACAGAGATGGATTGGGACGTCCCACAACCCTGTACCTTCCAGGGAACCCACCCACCCTTCAAAGGGCTGCTGTCACTGACGGATAATAGAGGCGACATCAGGAGGAGTGTGCAGGTCAAGTCTGCTGCCCCTGGAAGGAAGTTATGACAAAGAAATGGAAGGATATTTTTTTCTCTTTAGCAGCAGGAATCACAATATCTAACACGTCGAAGTGCATGCAGAGAGGTTTGCTTCACAGACAGAAAAAAAAAGAAAATTTACAGGAGCAAATGTCCCTAAATGCCATTTCGCTGCAAAAAGGTTTTTAGAATCTTTTTGCAAATACACTGAACATGACAAATGTTTGAGATGCACGAGGCAATATCTGCTAATGTTTCATTTTCAACTCTTTGATTGTAAGAAAACATGTATGAAGTGCTTTAAAACTTTTAAAAATTGTCTTATTTTGAGTGATTGATTAACATTTTGAGTGGTTTTGTGTAACTAAAGTTAACTCATGGCAATTTTTATTCATAGCATGTTTTGTCCTTTTGTTTGAGGTTTTCAGTAAAATAAAAATAATCAGAAAAATGCAATGGTAAAAGAAAAGTAGAATATACTGCTACGTGGGAAACAAAAACAAAAGTTTGTAAAAATTCTGCTTTAAGATTTCAGAACTATTTATTGGATCATTTCATATGGATTAAATCACATTTCAAATGAATAAAGTCAAAATCATTGGTGTTTAAATTTTGTGTCTATTGCAGCTTTTTTAATTGTTTCATGAACATTTCTCCTCAATTAAATCCCTTTTTAAAAGAAGAGGTTAGACATAAAATTTGCACAAAATAAAATGAACTTATTTTATCATGATGTGCTGCAAATCTGTGCAGAGAAAATACCCAGTAATCCAAAACAAACCAAGCGGATTAGTGATTTTTTTTATGACTTTCAAATGAACATTTCTTAATTCTTTGAGTGACAGTTTCAGTGGTTTCCCTTCATGAATAAAATTGTGCTCCAGTATGTCAGGGGGTCCAATGTTACAGGTCATTTTCACTTAAAATCTGTTGTCAAACTTAAAAAAATAAAATAAAAAATCAAATACCAAACACACAAAAGAGTTAAATTAAATTGTCAAAAGGTTCTACAAACAGCAGAGAAAATCCAACAAGTGAAACACTTTTATCAGGCCAACATGGTGATCGCAACGAATAATGTCTTAAAACCCAAAAAGAAAACTGTACATTTGGAGATTTTTCTTTTTCACGTTGCATCTGTCAGATACGTCCCATGGAGCCCATCTTCTTCCTCCCCTCAGAATAATACAATCTTGACATTGTGCTGCACATCATCAAGCCCATTTGAAGAGTTGCTGCCCGATGCTTCCTGATTTCTTTCACAACAGACCGAGTGATTGCATCATTCACATGAGCACTGACAACAAATATCATTCAGCCGAGCAAAAAAAGTCTCCACAATGCCATAACACCATGATTGGGAGTGAAAGATCTCATTTTGGATTCACTGCCAAGGGCTCAAGGAGGATCATTCAGATGTAGATGTGTCCTTCTCAAAGTGTCTCAGATATACAATTTCCATTTAGATAAGGTGTACACACGAATAAAGAAAGGACATTGGGTTCTTCATTTGATTAACTAATCATAGTCTTTGTAATTCCACTCTGGGACCTCTGAGGGCAGTGGACCCTGATTAGCTGATGTATGATTGCTGCAGCTTTTGGCACAAATCTGTTCGAGTTGCTCGCCTCCAAACCCGACACAGTGGTGGTGATTAAACACACGATTAGGGCCCAGAAAGTTTCAGCCTGTTTAATCCCTTTTCCCTTTGTCTGAACAGATAGCCACAGCAGAGTCCCACATCAGCAGCAAGAGGACGGCAYGAGGCCTGGAGTGGGAGGTGATTAGGGTCTTTAAAGCTCCCAGGAGTGTGGAGGCAGGTTGTTTGTGATTAGCCTGAACTTAAAGGTACATTGTGTTCTTATTGCCTCTCGTTGAACCTGGGAGCTCATTATCTCATTCTTAAGCTGAGAGAGAAAGAAAGTAAATACATGAATAACACCCACAGCTTTGGGGCAGATGTGATATCTTAATGTGAGAATGAAATAATTCCTATTTGTGGCAGGAAAAGGAGGATGTTTCTGTTTCGCTGCGTGTTGACAAACCAAACCAAACACTCCTYAGCCTCACGACTTGAGCCTCCGAGTGCTTTAACCCTCTTCCCACTCCTCTGCCAGGGCCTCTTCATGAAGCGCCGTGTGTCCGGGTATCATCTGAAGCCTGTATAGAAACTCTACAGCTCCTCTCCATGACTGATCTCTTTTGATAGGTCTCATTATGCAAACTGCTCCCAACTCCCGCCGCATAATTAGTGCTTAATTAATTTGAGTGAAATCTTTCATCTGTCTGTGTCCGGCCAGCTCCTTCCTTCCATTTACAACATGATATTAATTTCAGAAGGGGGGGAGGGGGGAGTGGTGGCCCTGCTGATGAAAAGGCTGATATAATTAATCAAGTACTGTATCTTTTTTCCTTCGTTTTTTCCCCCCAGAAATAATAATAAGTGTGATGAGCAGAGTCTGATTAACCCTATTATGCTCCCTAATTAGGGTGATCATTTAATAATCAAGGAAGCAGCACAATTATAAGAGAATGCAAATCATGCCATCTAATGGAGAGCGTGCCAATTTTGGGAATTCTTTGTTTGAAAAATGTAGCATTCCCAAAGCAAATGTCAAGAAAAGGTTGTTGTGTTAATGCACACGGGTGAGGGAGGCCAAGAGGTAGCTCAATGCATGTCTAACTTTCTTGTCAGTTTTTTTTAGAAGAGTAACAACAAAAAAGGAAAGAAATTATTTGAAAAGAAGAGAAAAAACCTTAGTACAAAACAGTTAAGTAGAAATTATAGTTTAGGGGATTGACAAGAATTTTTTTCCAAAAAGTAAATTTGTCCAATCTGCTTGAATCTTCAAATAAAAATGTCATATTGAAAGATGTGTGTATGTATATGTGTATATATACTTTATATAGTATGTATATAAGTATACAGAATGTTTTATTTGTTATTATTTTTTACATATTAGGATCAAGGAGTATTTTATGTTCATCACATATAAATTGAAACGTTTTAGCCAATATGATTCATGTGAAAAATGAATAATTTGCATAATAAAGCTTATTAATTAGACTAGTTTCTTTGATGAATAACTGAGACATTTTAATAAAGGGAGAAACTTCATTTACTTCAGCCTATATGAAGTTTTTACAAAAACAATAATTTACCACCAATTCTTTCTGTGTTCTGAACACTTTATTTTGCTCACTTTAATAATTTAATCAGATGTTTATTTATTTATGTTGTTAACTTTTATCTTGTTCATATTCAGGGACGAGGGCTGTAAATGAGCTTTTATCTAGACGCTAAAAGGGTGATAATGTTATGTTGTACTGCACCTGTAAAAGTAAATAATATTAATAATGTGTACAAAAATACACTTTCTGTTTCTTGCTCTAAGCGACTCKAAAATGTGGTAAAATATGTTTAATTTTCAGATGGGTTTCAGAGAAATATCACACTATTTGACTGGAATATGGATTAAGGAAGAGACTAGAAAACTAACACAAACTGGGTTTAAAGGGAAGGCAGTTTCTTGGTCAAATAATCTCTGTAATTCCCGAATTATAATGGTAAATCTCGATTTTCATATAGATTAGCAACAAAAATATGGGAATTTGCGATTTAGGTCTTTTTTTCTTCCCTTTTTTTAATCTGGAAATTTAAAATTACTTGCAGTATTGTTACTCAACTCATGACAAGAAAAAAAAAGAAGTGCAATTAAACAAAATGAAAAAGAATTTGGATAATTTGGATGTGTCTTTTAATTAATCTGTGTTCAGACATTACAGGATTTAAAAAAATATCCCAAAAAACCTCTGTTGATCACTTCTCGAAATGAGGCCTTCAGCTGCTGGTCCTGTTTGTGGAGGGTTTCAGCACCATGGACAGCAGTCAGTCTTCCTAACAGCAGCTGCGAGCAAATAGCTTTAGCTTTAAACATAACTTTTATGAATAATTCAGGAAACAAAGTTGTGTCTTTAAAACAGAGGATTCCACGCGGGTCTAATGCATCTTTAGATGAACGGATAGTCATCAGTAGATAAAGGATACGGCCCATTAGTTGTGCCAGAGTCCATCGTTCACCCTCCTCCATGATCCAGCTGCTGTCCTCACTTTCATCAAGATAATGGCAACCTCATATATACAGCCCATGAGCAATGRCCCTGATTTCATTTCTCTTAGCAGCCAGTGAGCAGCTGAGGATGGACCTTATTTTTTGTTGTTTTGTTTACTTGTGTTAGAAGTGTATTGACTACTAAACAAATGCCTGTCAGCGAGATCCATTATGCGCTGGCTGCTCTTGATCCAATGTGCATGCCTCTTCTATGTCTTTGTGAGGTGTGTGCATGTGAGTGTGTGCATGTGAATGTGTGCATGTGAGTGTGTGCGCTTGTGTGTGTGTCTACATGAATGTACCTCAATTTGCTCCTCTTTACCCCCATAGTGCAGCTGTGCCTCAGAGAACTCTTGTGAAGTAATTGAATGAGCTGAAGCCCTGGTTGTGTGTCTGTGTCTGTGTGTGTGTGTCTGTGTGTGTGTAGGAGGGGGGGTAGGTGGTGGTGGAACCTGTGGCAGTGAATGTGGTGCCTGCTGGCCTTATTATCCGTAACACGGCGGCCGCTCTGCCTGCGCTTTCTCATCCACTCATGAATACAGAAATGAATGTGACGGACGTCAGAGGTGAGCGCAGCGGGGAGAGACGGGCCCAGAGGCTGTTTTAATCAGCTCCCAGATAGAACAATCACTTTATCCACCTCCACAGCTCAGAGGTGAATTAGTGTTTAACATTCCAGGGCATGCTTTCTGACGGGGGGACTCCACCCCAAACAACCAATGGACTGCAGAGATTATTGAGAGACACTCTGGTGTTTCTGATGAGTAAATTAGGGCTAAATATGCCCCTGGGACTCAAGAGACTGATATTCCTGATCTGCAGGAAGACCTCTTTTTTTAATAAGAGGCTCTTTACAAGAAAAAAAATTGGGTGTTGTCCCTTTGAAATCTTTGTTCTTGCTGTGTAGAAGTCTTAAAAAAATCCTGATTTCTTCTACTTCTAATCAAACTTTCTCATACGGTTTTAGGTGGTTTTGATCAATGTTTTTTTTTTTCTGAAGATCTTTCAAAAAATACTTTTTTCACCTCTTTAAAGTCCAGTTTTTAAATCAGAGGTCTTCCACAGTTCCTTGTGACCCACTGTCCYGACGGATTTAGATGTTTCCCTAGATTAAATCATCGAGTGACGTTTGTGCTACACTTGATGACATTCTGAGTTGATAATTTATTAATTTGATTCAGGTGTGCCAAAGCAGGGGAAACATGCAGGGCAGTGGGTCACGAGGAACAGGGTTGATGTCCTTACGGTGGAGGGATGAGCAGTGTGCAGAAAAATTAGGAAAGGGTACAAGCAGAGGAGGAAAAAAAGGCATGTCAGGTTTTAAAAGTTGTCTAATTCTAATCTCCATGTTGTTTCTTGTGTGAAGGTGCACGTTTTCCTAAACGACTCCTTAAGTAAGCTTTGCAGAACCTTTTCATAAATGTCATTAAAGCTTTAAAAGCATCTGTCCTTGTCCACAAACATCACTGTCAAACGTAAGAATGACATCAGGGCCGTTCCCAGTCATGTCAGTGAGGTCCATTAGACTTAAGCTCAGAGCCACACCACTTTACAGAGCTTTTCAAAGCAACCTGGTCTCATGGGCAACCTTCTAAAGTACACTTTAAAGTCTAGACGGTGACCTCTGCATTGCTCTGATGGCCAAACAGGCAATTTTCTCATTGATCTTCATGCCGCTGTGGCCCAAACTCATCTCTAAAGGCTCAGAACAAACCTTTTACCATTGTTGTTCTAACAGCACAGAAAGACTGTGGTTTAATGCTTCGAATTCCCTTAGACCTCCAGGAGAAACCACTTAATGACGGTGAAGAATGTGTGATCCAATGTGGGGCTTTTAGCTTAAATCAACATGTGAAGTGATGAGCCATCATCAGCAGTTTAGATTATGGCTGTTTATAAAAGTAACAACACTTGTAGTTAATTTTGTTGGTTTAAACAACATGAAATGCAAAAATTAAGTGTTTTTCTACAATATGGCAGAAAATTATAATTTCTCTTTAGAAATAATGTTTTTTGATGCTTTTGGAAGCTCTGTTTTGAAAAAAAAAAACAGCAAGTCAACAAATATTCAAAAAGTAGATAACATAATCAAATACACACACTCACAATTAAAATAAAAAACGTGTGACCAGACAGCAGCAAGTTGACAAACAGGAATGTAAAGAACAAATAGATGAAAAAAAAAAAACGAAGATTAACAGTAAGAAAATGTTTACTAAAGAACAGTTGGAGCTGTTTTTTTTAACACAAGCTTACTGAAAAGAGCCTGTTTAAAAACCAATCACTTCATTAAACTTGGTTGCTTTTGTTCTATTGGGTCATTGTTCCTTTTCTGGTTCTTTTCTGCTCCCAGTTTTTGGGGACAAAGGCTGAAGCTGAGGCAGAGCTGTCCACAGCCGGAGTGATTAAATCTGGATCCCTCGCCGGCTCTCTCCATGGTGCTGAAAGAGCCCTATATCAGATTACAGGCAGCCAGAATAGGACCTCAGCTAATCCATTACAATAATTGATTGACAGAGCATTGAAAGTGGTCCTGTAGTGAGCGCCAATTACAGTCATGTCCTATTGCACTTCCAAATTGGCTCCGTTTGGCACGGCACATGGAAGTAATCACTCATGTGGGAAGTACAGGAGGCTTCTGATGATAATAAGGATGATCTAATCTGAGTGAAATAACCAAAATGCTCCCTCAGAGTCACTGGTTAATGTTTGACAAGAAGCAACGCAGCAACGCTCCAACAATGGACAGCTTTAGGCCTCAGTTTGGACTCTTCCTCCTGTAGGTGGTGCAAGAAAGTCAGAACTGCAGCTCTCAAACTTCTGCTACATCCTTCTACTGAGTAATGATAAAACTTTACATCAGAGTGAAAAAACCATAAAAACATTATTATCTTATTTTTAAACTTCTCCAGCTGCACGTCCTGTTTCATCACAGTGGCAGCAAGAAGAAAAGGAGAGCAAAGTGAGGAATGCTATAGGAGGATGTGGTCCAGTCTGCATTAAAGCAGGCTGCAGCTGTATGGTAATGAGGCGCCGAGGCTTCCCGTCCACGCAGGGCAGCACACGCCACTGAGCAAACACGCGCATGCGTCCCTGCAGCCAGGGGCCAGGGCCCTGCAGTACTGATGTCGGGTTAAGGGGGATGGTGTGTGTGTGTGTGTGTGTGGGGGGGGGGGCACGATGAAGAATAGGAACTCGTTAAAATGCCATCAAAGCTTGTAGCCGCAACAAACCACGACTAATAGAGGACTGCAAGAACAACAGGAATTAGAGCAAATTAGAGGCAGAAATAAACAAATCTCTGGATTCAGTTTGAGATAAAACAAAAGTGGATAAAATCAAGATTTAAAGCACAAAACACGGAGGTCAAAGTTTCAAACGTCACAGAACAAATAAGCAAACCAGAACATAAACTTCTTAGTTTAAAACCATCTCCTATATGAATGTTCACGTTTTTTTTTTTACTTTCCCAGGTGACTGTTTAGTTAGGTTTGAGCGAAATGTCCAACTGAACAACATAACGGTGTGTTTTCCAGCAGGTGAGAAGGCACCGGGACACAGGGGCCCATTGAAAGGAAGGCGCAGGCCTGCGGCTCAGCTCCGATTGTGTAATTATTTGACTTGGTCATACTGCAGCTTTATGCAAATGAGGGGAACAATGAACGACGATGGAGATTAATTCCTCCCTGGTCGGCTGACTGAAAAAAAAAGAGAGGGGTGGAGGGAGGGCGGGGGGAGGCACTCTCTGCCAAGTGGCGCACTGTCGCCTGCAGGCCCGCATTTCGCCTTTTAAACGTGAAAAAAAAATATAAAAGATTTTCACAGAGTTTACATCTGATTTAAAAAATAAGAAAACTTTTTTTTGTTTGCCACAAGTGGATTTAAACTATTACTCTAAGATATAAAATCTTATTCAGTTCGAACTTCTTCTTTTTTTTTTTTTTTTTTTTGGTGGGGGGGTGTCCATATTTTCACAGATTAAATACAAACAAACAACAAGAGCACCAGCTCCATCCCTAAGAGGATCTGCTGAACGTCCCCAACCTCAGCCCCGGCTGCTGCCTTCTATTGTCTGAAGCCCTGATTCCGCCCTGCACGCGCCGTGCTGTGGCCCAGATTGGCCATGAGTCCTGTTTCACAGTTAAGAGGTCAATTTGCCTTTGAAACGAGAGAGAGAGAAAAAAAAGATATCCAAGCACAGGCAGACGTGGCTATTGTTCCCAAAGACCAGAGGGGCTTTCTTATTAYTTATGTATGCAGCGAGATGTCTGATTTATATGTCGAGTTAAACTGCCGAGACAGACACGTGCCCTAAAATAAAGATGCGCGCCCTTCATGGTGCTTATTTTGATGAAGGACAGCCTATAATACAGAATTTCCGTCATTCGTGCGTAAAAGTCGTGCGTAAAGCAACAGCCCACCACATAAAAACAACTCAAACACAATCTGAGCTGACTTGTGTTATGAGTGTATTTGCTCACCGTCACAGCAGACCCTTAGAGAAGAAAACCATTTTTTTTTATTTCTTTTAAGCTCGCCGTATTTCTGATTGTGCGCAGTGACGGACATTTCCTTTTGGCAACTCTAAGGCCCCCCCAGAGGAGAGCCACAAAGCAGTGGCACGTGTGCATTTGGGCAGGGGCCCATCAGACCGTAAAAAGAGGAGGGTCCCGGCGTGTGCCTCGATCGGGGAGGGGCTGCGCGCACACATTAATGTAATAAACCGCCAGTACATCTGCTGAGCTATCTGCACATCCTCCAACGAAATCCAGCAAACCCAGGCTCTGAGCCCTCCCACAACAAAATCCACTGGGATCTTGGTTTCATCCCATTGGTCGGGGATGCTGCGACGGGGGGGAGGCGAGAACAATAGCATCATTCCGGCATAAAAAGAGTGGAGCTATGCCTTGGAGACGAAAACATTTCAGCAACAGAAGAGTCGATATTCTGGGGAGATAAAGTCCCGGAAGCTTCTGGTGTTGCCATATTTTCTACCAAACCTGGATACTTCAGACTTCACCCACCTCCCCGAAGTGCCTTTCCGCTGTCACCCGCCAAGATGCCCAAAGGATTCCTGGTAAAAAGAAACAAGAAATCTGCACATGTTTCCTACAGGACTCGCTCAGACGAAGATGAGCTCCAGGAGCTCCCCACCCCAGTTGCCTTGCCGAGTCACTTGGGCCCCTCCCCGCCGATGTCCGTGGCGTCCAGTCCGGACCGCGCCTCAGCCTCGCCGGATTTCGCCGCGGCCGACGCACCGGTGCCAAGGCTGGAGAAGCCGGCCCAGTTCGGCAATCCAGAAGCGGTGTGCCAAGCCCTCTACAGCCCCACCCGACCCGTCAGCAAGGAGCACGACCGGGAATATTTGGAGCGAAGTTTCAATCTGGGCTCGCCGATTTCTGCCGAGTCATTCCCCACAACCGCCTCCCTCTCTGGCCTGGAGCATCTCCTGTACGCTCCGGTAGACCTGAAGATCGGCACCAGCAACAGCAGCCGCAGCGGCACCAACACCACCACCAGCAGCAGCAGCAGCAGCCTCACGGGACCAAACAACCGGGTCTCCAACAAACGACCCGCCACAGATGGCGCAGAGCGCAAACTCAAACCCGCCTCAAAGAAACCCAAAGCCATAAGAAAACTCAACTTTGAAGACGAGGTGACCACCTCCCCGGTGCTCGGGCTGAAAATCAAAGAGGGCCCGGTGGAGATGAAGCCGAGGGCGCAGACCTCCGCGGGCTCCAAACCCCTGGGGGAGTTCGTGTGCCAGCTGTGCAAGGAGGCGTACGCGGACCCCTTCTCCCTGGCTCAGCACAAGTGCTCCCGCATCGTCCGAGTCGAGTACCGGTGTCCCGAGTGCGACAAGATGTTCAGCTGCCCGGCGAACCTCGCGTCCCACCGCCGCTGGCACAAGCCCCGGACCACCGGCGCGCCGCCCCCGGCGGCCCCGGGCCCCGCGCAGCAGCCGGGCATCAAGGCGGAGGCGGGCAAAATGCCGCCGCTGGGGGTCAAGTCCGATGAAGCCAAAGAGATGAGCGACAGGGACAGCCCGAGTCCGGGTCTGTCCGAGTCCGGTTCTGAAGACGGCTCGTATGACTGCCAGTACTGCGGGAAGAGGTTCAAGCGGCAGGCGTACCTGAGGAAACACATCATGGGGCACCAGGTGCTGCAGAAGAAGGTGATGGAGGAGCACGGGTTTCAAACCAGCGACCGAGCAGCGGTAGAGCAGGCTCCTGTGTCAGTCGCCTCCTCCTCCTCAGCATCCTCCTCCACCTCCTCCTCCTCAGCATCYTCCTCCTCCTCTTCAGCATCCGCAGAGGACGCGTCAAACCAAAGCCCCCTGAACCTGAGCCCGGTGGACTGCCTGCTGTGCCCGGTGTGCGGGGAGAGTTTCACCAGCAGGGCCGGCCAGGAGCGACACCTGCGCCTCATGCACTCCTCCCAGATCTACCCGTGCAAGTACTGCCCCGCCACCCTCTACAGCTCACCGGGGCTCACCAGGCACATAAACAAGTGCCACCCCTCGGAGAATCGCCAGGTGATCCTGCTGCAAATGCCGGTGCGCCCCGCCTGCTGAGGACAGAACTTGTGCCTTTGATGGGGGGGAAGATTAGAAAAGAGAAAAGAAAAAAAGWGRGTTWGGAGGAAAGAAAAAAARRAAAAGAAAAAAGTTTCTGCCATAACTTTAGGCCAATGAAAGGCAGGGCTGTTTGATGTTTAAGTGGTGTCTTTTCCATGCCAATCAGTGATTGTTGAATGCTTGTCTCTATATTCCAATAGGCCTATTTTGAGATTTTATTTCTCAAATTAGTTTATCAAGAGAGAGAGAAAATACAAAGCGTTAGTTTGACTGTTAAAGGGTATTTTTCTAGGACAGCACATCAATGATAGCTTCTAGACCTAAGAAACGTCTTTAAATTCTCAGAAATTCTTTTGTTTCCTCGTTAAAAATTCTGAACTCACCACCCGGGTTGCTCCATCTCTGTAGCTTTACGCCTGTTTGTGAACCATGTGACTTTATCAACTTTGTCTTGGTGGAGGAAAAAAAAAGTGTGACTGAAGAATTCACTGTTTTAGTAGAACCACAAATGCCTTTAGAATACAGATAAATCTAGTCTGAAATAGCCTACATACATCCAAATCCCGCTGTATAACTGCCTTAAAAAAGTCAACATAGATTGTTTTTAATTTCGATTGCTGGCACATATTTTATTATTATTATTATTATTGAAGATTGTTGCAATATTTTTCATCATATTTATTTATTTATTCTAATTATTTTATGTAACTTATTGTGGTTTTTTTGTTTCCCCTCCTGTGAATTGTTCTGGCAGTTTACATGTCGTACAGCCAAAATGTTTTTGTTTAATAAATTGTTTTTTTTAAATTTTATTAGTTGTGATAATTGTCGTGGGTCGGGTTTTAATCTTGAAATCTTTACAGCTCTTTGTTTAAAAAAAAAAAAGAAACGGAAAAAAATTAAACGTGAAGCTCTTACCTTAGATGCAATCTTTTTTAAAGGACAAGTTATTTTTCTTAAATGTTGGCTTTTATAGCGCTTTGATTGTATGTGTATATCGTTGGTGTCTATCAAATAAAAATATTTTCAAAAGGACACAGCAGTCTCAGAGTTGTTGGACTTCATTTTAAAAACACAATTGAATAAAAGGCACTAGTTAATTGTTAAAAATTTAACTTTTATATCTTAAAAATATAAAAAAAAACTTGCACGAATTGATCCTGACTTTTCAGTWTCACACAAGTTGAAGCATTTATTTTGAAATTGATAAAAGGAATAAAATCCTGCATTTATTTTAATTCTGAATCACTTAAACTTAACTTTTAACCTTTAAATTAATTTTTAGACCAACATCTGCAGGTGTTGAGGCCACAATAGAAAGGGAATATTTTGCTCCATGTGTCAGCTTTAAAAAAGTGTAAAACTTTTATTTTTTTTAAAGCGAATCAGTTAAATCATCCTTCCTGTGGAAGAACAAATGTCAGGCTGCATTCAGGCCCTYGTTTATCAGACTGGTTTTCTGTAAATCATTGCTGGAGAGGCTCAAGAGACGCGGTTTCGTGGCCACAGAGAAGCACTTAGAGCCTTCTCATAAATTCCTTCCCTAATACCATGTCAGGACATGACAGGAGGACAAAGAGGTGGCGGATCAGAGCTCACCTCTGGAGCTGTAAAACATCTGTCTGCTTCTGAAAAACTCAACAGCAGCTCGATTTTTCTTGGAGCTGGACCTGATTTAGGACCAATCGGGGCAGAAATGTCACCTTRAACCTAAAATACAAGAAAAATATCTCTTTTAACTTTACTTACTTTTGTAGGTGACTCTTTTTACAGTCTTATTTATGCACTAAAACAAACTTTTAAAAAATAAAGGTAAAATGAATTGTTAAAAAATGGCACATCCTGCAGTATAACATGAAATAACACGATCACAGTGTCAGCCTGTTCTGTTGTCAGATCTAAAGTCAATGACTGAAGCCAACAGTTGAGTGAAAATGAGTTAACATCAGGATTATTTCTCTCACACACCGTTTCAGGGCTTCAATTATGTTCAAGTGCTTTTCGTGCGTCTTTATGTGGCCCAGGAGAGGCAGGGCACCTGTAGGTGCTGCAGCCATTGCACCTGTACCTCCTGGTGAGGTTCCATTACGCCGGCCTCCTCTAAGTAGGTCTGAGCAGCAGGGGAGACAGATGGGAGGAGGGTCAGGTTACCCCCGCTGCCGGCAGCACAGCCGGGCCGGGGTCAGAAACGGCGACATCACATTTAAAAAGCCAACTTTAAATCAGAAACATTCAGCTTTAAGAACCAAAACAAATAAAAAATGTAAATAARCTGTAAAATTTCAAAATGATTTAATGAAATGTTTCAATTTTCACATTTCTAGTGAAGATAGCAGGACTTCGGTCATTAAAAACAGTTTGATATGTCGACAAGTCAGGATGAAAATTTCAAGCTTTTTTTGCTCCCTTACAGGTACAAAGATTATATTACAGGCATTAATAGATTTATATTAAAAGGGCAAAGGAGGCCCTCAAATTTGACACAATGTACAAAGATTTCTAAAACAAGAGGAAAAAAAACTATCAACACTAAGACTAATTTTCTTCACAATATAAGATGAACAATCTTGGTCCAAATATCTCCAGCTACTAAAAAGGGGAGAAAATATCCCTTCAACAGACAGATGTCTAAAACCTACAATCTTTCGATCGACATCATTCCTTCRAGTGGCGATCTGATGTATATATTTGTACATTCTTTAAAAACACAAAAAGCACAAACGGGACTGTCAGACCTCCTGCTGTTTGGATTACTCCTCTGCTGGAGGAACGAACAAACAAAAGGGAGGTGAGATGTTGGCAGAAACGGGGTAAGGCATAGGAGAGCAACAGATGGGGATAGAGTTGCAGCTTGGGTGGAGCTCTCGGAGGATGTGAGTGTGTACGTGTGTGTTGTGTGTGTGTGTGTGGGGGGGGAGGACACCTGGCTACCATGACAACCTGAGCGGGCAGGTTGGAGGAGCGAGAGCGCAGGCCTGGTCGTTGCTAGGAGGCCTGGTAAGAGTTCAGCTCTGGCATGCCAGATACACCCGGACCCCCTCCCCCCTCTTTCCACCTCGGGGCCTCAGGAGGCCACATGGGAAGAGCATCATGGGAAAAAATAAATAAAAAATAGGCGAGGAGTTGATGCCACTCAACTCAATGCACAGATAAAGGTGGAAAAGCACAACATTTTAAACACATCTGTTGTTTCTGTGGGAGGCACAAAACTCTGAGCACTTTGGTTGATCGAGTTCGTCTGAAGAATAAACCTAATTTGACAAAGTAGGTGCTGCTTTAGTGGTGGGGGACTTTATCTTACTTTTTAAGACAGAGGCACTGTGAGAAACTCTCTCAGAAACACACACACACACTCAAACACACACTCACACCAGTGCATGGAAACAATTTTACCTGAGGCTCTGGTGGTTTGTTTTCCTCTACATGAACACACAAAAACAAAACACGTCATCAAGTAATCATCTCTAATCCTAAAAATCTACCAAACACACATAAAAAAATCAAAGTTTAAAGCAATAAGGACTCCAAGCAGAGCTTTCGACACTAATGACAAGTGAGTGCAAAAACGTTGGTGAGTTGCGAATGTTGGAATGTTTTAGCTTCACCGGACAGGAAACGGGCAGCAGAGGAAAAGACAGCAGGAACTTATCCAATTACCGGACGCGAGCCCAAGTTAATGACATCAGAAAACAATTACAAACGCAGTCTTTTCTCATTCCAGCAGAGTTCCATAAATCAAATCATGACAAAATCTATTGGAATTCATTTAAAAAGGGATGTGCGGGAGGTAAAAAAAAAAAAAATACAAAAACAAATCTCATTTCATCTCAAGTTAGAAAGACGTCATCGATTGTCCTCTCGAAAAGAAAGAAAGGAAAAATCCTGGGACTGTGCGCACCTCAGGGACTCCGTGCGCAGGTCAGTAGTGCAGCGAGTGAAAAATCTACTTGGGGGCGGCGTTCCCCCAATGCATCCGTCTTTTCTTGTTTCCAGTGCGGGAAGATGCTTCACAAACATTCCCCAAACTGGTGCTACAGGGCAGAACAGCTCCAGCATCAGTCTGTCACTTTCTGAAGTGGCATCTGTTACRACGGGACGGAGACAGATGCAAAAAAAAGAGATAAAAACAGGCGTATCTATAAACGGATACCAATCTCATGTGCAGTTTGAGCACTAACTGTCATTCAGTGCTTCTTTACATTAAGTGTTGAATTAAACGAGACAAAGAAACAGCTTAAAGTAGTCTCCCATTCCCTTACTATAGTAAGAACTTTGTTTTTTCTAGCGCCTTGAGAACGCTCTAGAAAATTAGAATAAAAGTTACATTAACATCACAGTTTCCATTAGGTAAATAAGGTCATCCTATGCTGTTGGACCCACGTAGTTTAGCCTCGTGCCCGTCTCAAATAACTGAGCAACAAACTGAAATGCAGCAAAATCACAGATGGCAAACAAATGAAAAATTACAACAAGTTAAGTTTGATAGAAAACAGGAAAAAGAAAACCAAAAAGGTTTTGCAGTCACAGCTGGGTGTGTGGAGGTTCTTTAAGAACAGATTAAATGCTTCACTTGGGTGGGAGAAACAAAACAAAACAAAACAAAACAAAACAAAACAAAGGGACGGTTGTAGAGCTCAGTTTGAAGATTTGCTCATAGCGCTTGCTGATCTGCGGAGTTTTCCCGAAACTCTCTGTTTCGTTGAGCGGGGCATGGTGGGAGACACCTGGTCCGTAGAGTCCGTCGTGGTGTTTCCGCTGTCGGTGCTCACGCTGCCAGTGAGAGATCCTGGGAGACAGAAGGGATTGAAGAGAGGAAAAATAAGATTACGTGACAGTTTCATAGAGCTCGGCTTGAAGCGTCGTACATCCCAGCATGCTTCGCCATGCATCCGACCCCACATGAACCCAAGATTCACCCAGTTCATTGGACTTTCACCCACAATAACAAACCATAATATAAACTACCAACAAAAAACACATAAAAAGATAGGTTTTTAATTATTTTTATGGAGATTAACTAGAATTATGAAAGCATATGAAACATTTGAGAAATTACATGCTTTTTTTTACGCGCTGTAGAAAAGCAAAGCTTGTTAAAAGAGAAGCCAACTTCACTCCCAAGTTTCTTTTTAGGTGCTTATATGATGTAAAGAGAGGCAACCTTTGCGGGTAAAAAGAAAGTATCCAGTTCACAGCATGATGGCAGAATGCTTTGAATGAAAGTAAAATTACACATTACGCTCTTGTTGTGAATATTGGAGCCTTCCCATTGTCAAACCTCGTCCCTTTTCACAAAAACGTCCCATCACAGATTACGGGATGGCAAACAGTAATAAGCTGGGAGGTGGGCATGAAATGCTGTTGAGGACAATCACGTATTGTGAACGTCGACTTCCTCGCTGTGCCCCCTGACCGAATCCAAACTACGGGCCCCCCGCCTGCCTCGAGTTTAAACAACTTTTCTGCTTTGTTGAGATGGCATCTGCTTGCCTATTTTCTTTCCTATCCTTTATTTCCTGCCATTTTTTTTCGGAGGCATCTCAAGTTGCAGCGGCTAAAAGGAATGGCAGATGGCGGGAGGAACAGACACAGCAGCACATTGGACACCGGGCAGCATCCAGCACCGCGGCTCGCTGGGAGAGGAGGCCGGGCCACAGATGAAACACTGGGTGTGTGCATTGTAAAGGCCTGCAGGGGAGGTGAACGGCCTGATTGTAGATCCTAAAATCTGCATATAAATATATAAAAAAAAATGGATGGGCTTGGCTAAATAAAAAAAGAGTGGGCTGCCTTTTGAACGTGGTAAATTTTTACATTCCTATATTCATTCCAACAGTAAACACCAAACACATCTAGTGTAAACAATTACCATAAACTGAAAGGGAATACCTACTCAATAGCTTTCCCTTCACGGCAGTAAAACACGCTGCACCTAACAGTTATTGCTCCCGCTGGCACTAAAACGACTGGTAGGTTCTGCTTTTGTAAGAAAGAAATTTCCTAGTAAGCGACGAAGCGGGAAAAGATATACCCCAATCAAGAAAAGAACGCCGTGCCATCATTGTTTCCATTATAAACACGCATCCCTCGCTCTTTATGTGGCCAAAACTTCTGTACAGTCATGCTAATTCCAGACGGAGAGAAGAAGGGAAAGATCGAAAGAGAAAGAAAATGAAGGGAGTCTTTAAATGGCCCTGCAATCTCATTGGTCCCCACCGCAGCAGTTCAAACAAGGCTTTAGATGACAAAGACGTCTTCCAGTGCGGCAGGTGTTGGTCTCAGAGTCTGCCCCAGGCAAACAGGCACACTCCAACAGGAGGAAATGAAGAGGAGGGGTATGTGGAGGGACGGAGGGGGGAGGAAAGAAAGAAAAGAGAAAAAGTGTTTGCTGAGGGAAGAGATAAAGGCGCACCACATGCAGAAGCGAGGACCAGAAGTGTAGCCGTATTGTTCATGCTGCTACTTAGTCAGGTGCTAATTGTCGCCACCGTGCATCACTCTCAATTACCAGCCTGGCCTAAACAGTAGGACACCCCCAAATAAACAGCCTGGTTTCTCTTTCCTTTTGCATTTGTAAGAGCACTCAGTAAATAAAGCTTGGTTAGTACTGGATGGAAAAAAAGGAGCATTTGGGGAAAAACAGCCAGGATGAGTGAACGAGTGAAGGGTAAGTAGGCAGCCGGATCAAAACAAGACTTCCGGTCAGACTTGGGGCTTACCTTCACCTCATATAGCATTTGGACCTTTAAGATATTTTTTTAATCTAAAAAGGGAAAAACAGAGTAGATAATCATGTGAGAAAGAGCAACAAAAACGGCAGCAGAACAAACACAACGCCGCTGAGACAAACCAAAACTCTTTCAGGGGTTTAATGGAGGGAACTTCAGACAGCGTGTAAGTTAGATTTAACTTGAAGGTTTTAGGAAACAGAGTGAACTCATTTGGGATGATGAGTTAATTAACAAGTGGTATTTTTCTGGAGGTACTTTGATGTCTGATGGCACCTATCGTAATAACAGAGATTAAAAATAAACACGTCAGACCATTTTGAAAGCCAAAGCACAAATGGTGCGCAGTTCACATGGAAACAACAAGCTTCGAAACATTTACCACCAATGTTACGAGTAGAGAAGTACTCAGGGTGAAAGAGTAAAAGATGCTGGGGCACCTCAAAGGCTCATTGGAGCTTTTATGTCATTTTATCAAGAGAGAACTGTTGGTTTCTCCTGTGTAGTTAATCATTTTAAGAAGTACAGTAAATGACCATCAAATCACACACACAAAAAAACACTAAAAAGTGAGCAAGCAGTGTGAGGTGCAACAAGAACAGAGCACTGATGGTGGAGTTTGTGAGGTGGATGAGCTAGCTCATGCATGAAGCCATGATGCTGAAGCTGTTGATACTATAGAGGAAATAATAAACAGATGAATGAACTCAGGTTAAAGATCCTAGCTAATCAGCTAGATTAGCTAGATTGGATTAGATTCAGCTAATTCCTKAATTTCAGAGGTTCTTTGTACAAATCGTCATGCAGGACTTGTATTTAAATACAAAACCTGTAAATGAAGGCTAAATTGAGTGCAGACCCTTGTTATTTGATGACGTTAGGCACGCACACACACACACACACACACACACACACACACACACA